>NC_089595.1:29182158-29482158 GCF_019320115.1 Miscanthus floridulus
CACGTTCAAGAATTGGCCATTTCCCCCAATCAGCTGGATGGCGGAAACTGGTACAGGAGAATGCTGGAGAAAAGCAGCAGCCACTGGGAAAGCCAAGACATCAGTCATTGTTTGGAATTATCCTTAGCAGAAACACCCAGAAACGACTCCCTTTTGATAGCAGCTTCCCATTTTTGGTCTGACACCATTAATGCCTTCATCTTCGATCATGGTATGATGACCATTCACTCTAGCCGACGTGTTCATGATGACTGGCTTGAACGTGTCACTACCAGTATACCCCTATAAGTACAAGAGCAAAAGCAACCAAAGAGCTAGTCAGCTCTGGAGGTGGATGGGTCAAGCACATCTAGAACTACATGAATGCATCTGGCACCATCTCTGACAAAGAGTTAAAAGCCTTCATGAATATGTGGCTATGCAGATTCATCTTCTGTGGAAAATCCAATGAACCAACCCTGAATCACATGGTGATGGCTGAAGACTTAGCTGCAGGCACTCAGATCCCACTAGGCAAATATCTCTTAGGGTCTGTTTATCATATGATGCATCAGGTTACTCTTCAGATGCGCCAAGGTGGAGAAATCTCTTGTGTGAATGGTCCCTGGTGGCTAATTCAAATGTGGCTCCAGCTATACATGCATCAGATAACCTCTGTGAGCCTTTTCAATCTGAGTTTTCCTTCGGTCAACTATGCTGAAGGTAGCACAGCAAAGGTTAAGGCTTGTCAGACTTATGGGGAAGCAGCATCATCTATCAGTATTGACATAGATATCGGTCATTTCTTCAAGCTGTTTTTTAAAGGATTCGGCAACGTGCTCTGGTTCCCTTACAGAGAAAATGAAAATTTGACTCTACCCTGCAAGTTTAGCTATGAAATTGGTTGTTCAGGTCAAGAATCTACGGATATCTTCAACTTCTTTATCAAACCTTGCACTCTGCCAGCCGAATTTCATCATGGGAGATTAGTGCAGTCCACCTATGAATTCTACTATCCAAATACGGTGGCCAGACAATTAGGATGTGGCCAGCTGCCTCCAAGATTCCTCTTCTCAACAATCATAAAGTCAAGGGAAGTAATAATAGAAAGAATGGAAGCCAAGAAAATCTTTGAATTAGGATGGGAATTGCCAACATACGAACCATCTCCATTTGGGCTAATAGATGTTGCTCATCCCTTCTTTGTTTCTTGGTGGCAAGAATGGCATGCTCATATCTTCAATATATCAGTTCATTCTTTATGCAAAAACTTGCAACCCGATTTTGCTTCTGATAGTGAGGTAATTTCATTATGCTCATCATTTCTTACTCTTGAATCCACTTCTTATTTTAACATCTGGTCATGCATAGGATCTTGAGTTTACTCTCCCAGCCAAAGCAATCCAGTACTACTCGGCTGGTCCCAAGCCTGCTCTGGGGTTTGATGCCCCAAAATTAAAGAAATTCATGAAAACTCCTGTGACTTTGGATTCAGTACCTTTAAAAGTACTCATGAGAGCTCCTGTTGCTTCAGCTGCTGCATCTTCAAGAGGAAAAGGCAAAAGGAAAACACCTGACAATTTTCTCCTACCCAAGAAACCAAGGACCAAGAAAGCCAAATTATCTCTTAAGGTATGAACCTTTTACTCTCTATCAGGTTAACAACCCCACTTAGCAGTAAACCTGACCACCTCTACATTCATTACTTCCATTGCAGCCACAAGTCGAAATTCCCATACTAGGCAATACCTCAGCACCTGTAGAACCAACCCCTGAAGCTTCTACCGAAAATGAAGAAATCCATGACAGTGAAACTTCAGAGACTCATGAAGCTGAAGATTCAAAGGCTCATAAATCTGATGAGACTATAGGTAACATCGTTCAACCAATTCTCTTCTTTTCTCCTTTTTCTAAATAACATCTATCTCTTATACTCATTATCATTTACTTCATTGAGAATAGATGAAATCTTAGATGAACTGGCAAGGGAAACTTCTCCTGATCAAGCTCCAAACCCATCCCTTCTGAACCTTCAGCCAAGTCCTCCAACAAGCCAGGGTATAATCCATCCTGATGATCAATCAGTTCAGCAGGTAATGCCTTGTCTCACACTATATTTTTAGCAAATTCACACAATCGGCTAACACCTCCCTTCTTCTCTCTTTTTTTTAGAAGAACATCACTAAACCGACCACCAGCTACTCCTTCTCTATCGAGGATTACATCATTGAGAAAGGTGAAGAGACTACTTCTCAACAATCCTTATCGCTGGAAAATCAGGCTAGGCTAAAAGAGGTGATCATTCTGCTGAATAAGGATACCATTAGTCTGGTTCAGGATGCAGACCAGATAAAAGATCTCCTTGAGCTCATTGATCAAGATATCCCCTCTGCTCTCAAGGCCCCCCTAGAATCTACAGCCCATCTTGATGACCACTTTGCTATGGTGAGAAGGGCCACCAAGAACATATCTTCGAGGACTGCTCTGCAGAAGGATAGATCTTTGAAAAAGCTGGAGATTAAAGACCTTCACTCTCATATCCATACTGCAAAAAATTCCTTGACAACCTTGGAGCCTGAACTGAAAGCCATAGAGGATGAAAAAAGCAGACTAGAAGCTCAAATAGCCGAACTGAATGCCAAAATTCAGTCTCACAGGGCCCATATAGCTAATTTGCCGAAGAACATAGAAGCAGCTTCACTAAAGATAACTTCGACCATCAAAGAAGACCAGCAAATCAAAACTAAGTTATCCAGCATCCAGAGTTCTAAAGATGAAGATCAAAAAGTGCTAGATAATGTTAGCCGAATCAGGACTGAGGCCATAGAGGCAATCAATCATCTTCTGAACAAGTAGACATTGGGTTTGTAATAAACTTAAGTGTGATATCCTCTTTCCCTTGATCAACCAACTTTATGTTTACTTATTTTTATTCGTTCGAAAAAAAGCAATCGGCCATTTTCCCTTAAATTACTCGATTAGAATGTAGCCGATTGTCTCCATTCTTCCAATAGCCGAACGAATCCTAATTTAAATGTTGTGAGGGTATAACCGAACAATGCTGGCTCCAACAAATCAGGGAGATAGTCGAGCGGCGTCCGATTTAACCCATGCCTGGCCCAGCCCAGTAGTGGCCCAGCTGAAAGGGAAAAACCCTACTCCACCGTTCGGCATTCTCGCCCCACGATTCCGTAGAATTCGCCATGACTCTTCGCTCCGGCTTATAAATAGACCCTTCCGTTAGCCTTCATCGCTATCCTCGCTTTAGCGTTCTCACATCTGTCTCCTCCACTTCCTTCATTCGATTCATTCCAGAAGAAAACCCTAACCTCCACCAAAGCAAATGGCGAACAGTGGTGACCGTGGCAAGCGTCCTGCCGACGGGGAGGCTGAAGGAAGCAGAGCATCGCGCTGCCGGCGTCGTGGGTACGATTCGGCTTTTTGCCCCCTTGCAACTTTCTTGTTCATCCCTTAGTTTCGATTTTTCTTCCTCATTCATCAGGATAAGGGTCATCAGCTCCAGCCAATATCATCTTCTTCCTCCGGCGACAGCAGCTCAACCGGGAACTCCATCATCCGGCTCTTCCAGCTCTTCAAGCTCCTATCATTCCAATCCTTGGGGCCCGGCGGAACCAGCAGATGCACATCATCCGTACTCTCACGAGGAGGCTCTCAAGTTTCGCCAGGAGAGGGACGAAGCCCGGGAGGAGCTAGGCGACGTCTCCAAGAAATTCGGCATCGATCAAGCCGAATGGGAGGACCAGCGGAAGCAACTCTGCGACGCCATCACCGGTCTGATATCTTCATTTGGTTTTATCATTCTGGCTTCCCTTGCTCACTGACCCATTTTTTTTCTTTTCTGCCCAGCTCTTTCTGCGGAGAATGACCGTCTGAAGGCAGCGGCGAACAAGATTGCCGACAAGGTGAATGCCCAGGGGGAGACATCCGAGGCACGCCTTGATGCTGTGGACGGCCGTATTGATCAGGCCATCATCCAAGGTGTGCACCTTGGCGCTTCTCTCGGGCTGGCGGCAATGACCTCCCAAACCAACGAGGACTACTCCTTCCAGCCAGTTGGCTTCGTTGGAGGACGCCCGGACGAGATCGACGACATCGATGAGCGTCTGGAGGCCTACGATGATCATGCCGCTGCCCTTGCCGAAATCACAAACCCCCAGTCCGTCCTCAACAAGTTATTTGAGGAGTAGTTTGTATTA
The DNA here is from genome assembly GCF_019320115.1 of Miscanthus floridulus. NCBI lineage: Eukaryota > Viridiplantae > Streptophyta > Magnoliopsida > Poales > Poaceae > Miscanthus > Miscanthus floridulus. Next base: position 29,186,355 of record NC_089595.1, read on the forward strand.
GGATGGACTTCTATAAATAATCTCGTCTTTTGGAAGAATACTTATTTCTTTGATTCTTTTCGGTAGAATTCTGCCTGCGACTGTCAGAAAAATGCTGAAAACAACCCAGTCTTGAATAAACATTCTTGTGCTAGAGGCGATGCAAACTGCATCGGCTATTTTGTGCTAAAGGCGATATGAACAATATCGGCTATTCTCAGTCTTATATCTGATTTTTAGGCTAAAGGCGATTTTCTCTTTATCGGCTTTTCTGATCTTCATTCATGAACCAACCTCAACACTGGGGTAGTATTTCTTAAGAAATCTTCCATTGATAGCTCTGGTAAACTCCTCCCCAAATAAAGTCTTCAATATGTATGCATTGCCAGGTACACATTCTACTATTCGGAAAGGACCTTCCCAATTTGGAGACCATTTGCCGAACGCTCTATCCTTTGTTCCAACTGGCAATATAGTTTTCCAAACCAAATCTCCTTCTGCGAATTGCTTCAGCCTAACCCTTTTGTTATAATATTTGGCAACGCGTATTTTATTTTTCTCAATATTTTCCAACGCTTTGAGACTGAATCAAATGTAAATCTTCCAATTCATCCATCATCAGATCCTTATAATCTTCTTCTACCAATTCTTTCTGTAACACAACTCGCCTTGAACCTGACCGTAATTCCCATGGTAATACAGCATGATGCCCATAAACCAGTTCATAGGGAGACGTTCGAGTGGACCCATGACAAGCCATTCGGTAAGCCCACAATGCTTCATTAAGAACCAAGTGCCATCTCCTTGGTCTTTCATCAATCTTCTTCTGGATGATTTTAATCATAATTTTATTTGATGCTTCTGCCTGACCATTAGCTTGTGCATAATAAGGAGAAGAATTATACAACCTAATCCCCATATCTTTGGCAAAATCACAGAATTCCGAAGAAGTAAACTGAGTTCCTTGATCAGTTGTTATAGTTTGAGGAATCTCGAATCTGTGAATTATATGTTCCTTAACAAAACTGATCATATTTTCTGATGTTACTTTCTTTAAAGGGATAGCTTCAACCCACTTAGTGAAATAATCCGTGGCCAAGAGTACAAATTTGTGTCCCTTACTAGAAGGAGGATTGATCTGACCAATTAAATCTATACCCCATCCTTTGAACGGCCAAGGTTTGATTATGGGATTCATAGCAGATGCTGGAACTTTTTGAATATTGCCGAATTTTTGACAATTGTGACACCCTTTGTAATATTCAAAACAATCCTCCAACATAGTCGGCCAAAAATAACCAGTTCTCCTAATTATCCACTTCATCCGATAAGCTGACTGGTGTGCACCACACAATCCTTCGTGAACCTCATACATCACTTTCTTGGCCTCTTCTTGACTTAAACATTTTAGCAATACTCCATCGATGGACTTGTAATATAATTGATCATCAAGAAACACAAATTTGAGAGCTTTGTACCTGAGTTTTCGGGAAACTTTTTGAGATAGACCTTTCAGATAATTGGCAATTTCGTGTCTCCAATCACCATCTACTTGATCAATATTTAAAACACCTTCTTCTATAGCAAAAACTTCCCGACTCTCTCGATATCCAGAAGCAGCTTGAGCTAACTTATTTGCTTCTTCATTGCACTCTCTAGGGATATGATGCAAGGTTACTACCAGAAAATTCTTCAAAAGTTCTCTACACTCCTCATAATATTCTCTTAACACATTGTTCTTGCATTCATACTGACCATTCAATTGATTAATCACCAACTCAGAATCCCCAAAGATTTCAACAGCAGCGGCCTTTACTTCTATAAGAAGCCGAAGCCCTCTAAGCAACGCTTCATACTCTGCCTGATTATTAGTAACATGAAATTCAATAGGAACCGCATACTCAAAAGTTTTCCCTTGTGGGGAAATCAAGAGAATACCAGCACCACCACCTTTGTTACAAGATGATCCATCGAAGAACAAGGCCCAAGGCACAATGCTTATCGCCTCAACAGAAAGATCCCGATGTTGGGTAATAAAATCGGCAATAATTTGACCCTTTACCGCCTTTGCCGATTCGTACCTTAAATTAAATTCTGACAATGCTAAAATCCATTTGCCAATTCTTCCATTCAAAATTGGCATCGATAGCATATGTTTGATTACATCAAAACTAGAAACTACCACGCATTCGGCATTCAACAAATAGTGCCGAGATTTGGTACATGAGTAATACACACACAAGCAAAGTTTTTCTGTAGCCGAATACCTTGTTTCCGGGTCTAGCAGCTTTCGGCTAAGATAAGCTATGACTCTTTCTTTTCCTTCAAATTCTTGCATAAGGGCCGACCCTATCGTTAGGCTATCGGCCGCCACATACAACTTAAAAGGCTTGTCAAGTTGTGGAGGTACCAGCACAGGTGGTGCCTTCATATATTGCTTGATCTCATCAAAAGCCTTTTGTTGTATGTCACCCCATACAAATTTTTGATCCTTCTTGAGCTTTAATAAAGGAGAAAAGGGTAAAACTCTCTCTGATAGATTGGATATGAATCTTCTTACAAAGTTGATTTTGCCTAACAATGATTGTAATTCTGTGAGATTGGTTGGCGGCACAACTTTGTCTATTGCTTCCATGCTCTTTTTCCCAACTTCAATTCCTCCTTTATGAACTAAAAATCCCAAAAACTCACCAGCCGAAACTCCAAAGGCACATTTGTTTGGATTCATCTTCAAGCCATGCTTTCTTGTGCACTCCAGAGTCTTTCTTAAATCGGCTAAATGTCCTTCATGATTTCTAGACTTGACTACTACATCATCGATGTAGATTTCTACAATCTTGCCGATCAGCTCGTGAAAAATATAATTCATAGCTCTTTGATAAGTTGCACCGGCATTCTTTAACCCAAACGTCATGACTATCCATTCAAACAAACCAATATGACCAGGACATCTGAAAGCTGTTTTCGAAATATCTTCCATTGCCATAAAAATTTGATTATAACCAGCATTACCATCCATAAAACTAATGACTTCATAACCTGCTGCTGCATCTACTAGTAAATCGGCAACTGGCATTGGGTAACCATCCATGGGAGTTGCCTTATTAAGATTTCTGAAATCTATGCAAACTCTCATTTTTCCATTTTTCTTGTATACCGGTACTATATTTGAAATCCACTCTGCATACTTGCATGGCCGAATGAAGTTTGCTTCTATTAATCTTTCAACCTCCTTCTTCACATCGGCCAATACCTCCTCTTTGTATATCTTCCGTGGAGGTTGTTTGTAAGGACGAAATCCAGGTTTAATGGGTAATCGATGCTCAACAATGGAACGATCCAATCCAGGCATTTCCGTGTAATCCCAAGCAAAACATTCTTTAAACTCTTTCAACAGATCTATCAACTTTGATTTATATTCTGGGTCTAACTTTACACTAATATACATCGGCCTTGGCTTAGAACCATCACCAACATCAATTTCTTCCAACTTATCAGCCGACATAAAACCACGTCCCAACTTTCCTTTGTTGCCATCGACAGGATTTCCCATTAAAAATTGCTATGAGAGCCGACTGCTTGGATCGGCTGTTGGCCTTCGCTGAAAACATTTACAGGTCCTTCTTTCCACACTTTTCCGGAGAAACAATCAACGCCTTCATATTCCCAGTAGGTAGACTCTGTGGCAGCAACACTTACCGAATCATCAGCATGTACAATTTCAACATCATCTCCAATCCATTGAATGAGAATTTGATGCATGGTTGAAGGAATGCAGCAATTAGCATGGATCCAATCTCTGCCCAAGAGTAGACTATATGCCCCCTTGCCATCAATGACAAAAAAGGTAGTAATCAGAGTTTTCGATCCAATAGTCAGCTCGACATGGATAGCACCTCGGGTATCGGAAGGATTGCCAGCAAAGTCCCTAAGCACCATGTCAGTTTTCAACAATTCTTCATTAGTCATCCCAAGCTTTCTGAAGGTAGTATAAGGCATGATATTGATAGCAGCCCCTCCATCAACAAACATCTTGGTTAAAGGCTTGCCATTGACATATCCTTTTAAATAGAGTGGTCTCAAGTGACGATTCTTGATTGGTTTGTCAAAAACAGCCTGCTGCGTTAATACAAGCTGAGCCATCAAATCCTGACATTCATTTTCATCAAAATCAGAGTACACCTCTTCTTGGACATCTTGGCTTTCGGGAGCTATAAACTCTGATGGGAGGAAGAAAGCCATGCAAGCATCAGCCGAAGGACCACATCCTTCAGGCTTCTTCTTAGGACGCCATATTTGCTTTGTCTTAGTAACTTCCTGTTCCAACTCCCTATTCCTCAACCGTTGAACTCTTCTTTTTTGACTTTTCTTCAGGCCTAGAGGACACCACTGTTCTTTTTGCCATACGTATCTATAGGAATCAGCTTCTTCATCATGCACCCTATCATATATCCAACCTTGACCTGCAAATCTTTTCCTTTGCTGATTCTCAAAATCATCTATTTTTAGGCGCCGATCATCTTCAGGAACCTTCGTTCCAAGTCTTTCATAGACGGGACGGCGGTTGACTCGAGATTGTCTATATTCGGAGTATTGAGCACTACACTCTGGACAATTATTTCTTGCAGGCAACCTCAAGCCTTCATTCCAACAATGCCTAAAGAACGAACAACCCCAATGAGACTGCTCCTGTTCTGTCATGTATTCTTCTTGCTCCCTTCGGTATACTTCTTCTTCATACCTCCGGCATTCTTCCATAAACCATTGCTTCTTATAGCATTCCTTCTCTTGCTCTCTCTGCCACTTGTTTAGCAAAATACGTGATGTAACTCTGGGTTTGGAAGTTTGACCTTTCTCGGTTCGGCTATTTTGAAACCGAACTCGTTGCTGCAGCTCTCTACTGGTGACTTGCCGATCCGGGTCAACAGCACCACTTCCCTTTGCTCTATCAGAAGTCAACACCTTCACCTTGCCTTTACCTTTGAGATCATTGGCAGAGACCATATTCACAGAGAAAGAAATCATATTTTGTGGAAAAGGCTGATCATCAATTTTCATCTTGCCATCAAACTTCAAATGTCCCTCTTGGATAGCTTTCTGGATTCGTATTCTGAACACTCGGCAATCATTGATAGAGTGAGAATTAGTGTTATGGAAGCCACAATACTTTTTGTCTTTCACTCCTTCAGGACGTAGCATAGGATGTCCTTCTGGCAGCTTGATGCGTCCTTCCTTTATCAACAATGCAAAAAGCCTATCTGCCTTAGTAACATCAAAATCATAGGTTCCCTTTTGTTGTTTCAACCAACGTTGACTAACTTGAGTAGGCTCCTTTGCCCAATTCAACTCAGCTGCAGCTATCTCATCTTCATCAATATACTCAGTCGCTTCATCCAGAAAACCTTGATACACCTCATTAGTGGCATTGTTCTTCTGAAAGCGATTATCTCTCCTGAATCCTTGGGCCTGATTACTCATAGCTGCTAAACGCTGTGCAAGTTGGCCAAGATCATCAAACTCCACGCCGAACAACTTCTCCCTAATATTCGGCAACATTCCTGCTATAGCTATTCTAGGTAGTTGATCATCTGGTAAATTCAGAGAATAACACATATTCTTGGTCTCCCTAAACCTGCGAAGATATTCCAATGGTGTTTCATTTGTTCTCATCCTCAGATTCATGAGATCGACCAACTTCTTCTCATTAGTACCCGTGTAGAAATATGAATGAAACTTTTGCTCTAGCTCTGTCCACGTACCAATGGAATGAGCTGGTAAAGATGTAAACCACGTGAAAGCTGGTCCTGTAAGAGACAAAGGAAAATATCGAATCCTCCAAGCTTCATCTGAAGCAGCTTCTCCAAGCTGCATCAAGTACCGACTGACGTGCTCTATGGTACTAGTATCATCTTGACCAGAAAACTTGGTCAAATCTGTTGGAGGCTTCACCCTTGGAGGTAACGCTACTCTGTTGTACCACTCTGGATAAGGAGACTTGTATGAATAGAATTGATTTTTTGGCTTCAAACTGAACTGATTCTGCATCATATCAGCCATCCTGCGCATCAAAACATCAATGTCTGAATCCTGATTTCCTTGTACTTGCACTCCAGAAGGCAATCCTGAAACACTCCTATACCCTGGATTTGGTATAGCATTGATAGCATTGTAATCAGTAAATTCTTGATACCCATCTCCATACATATTCTTCTGCAATCTGTTTGATGCTGGAGAAACTCTATAAGCTGAAGGTGGCACTTCTCCTGTGGTACCAAATGTCACCTAGGCCATAGGTGGGATGTGATTGCTTTTCAGTGTGGGTCAATCCACCTATATTTGAAGTCGACGCTATTTCTTTTCCAATAGGCTTCTCTTGATGCTTTGGAACATTGAAAAGTGTCGGTCCGCTGAGTGGGCCAACATTTTCTTCAAAGTATTTATCAACCATTGGACCAAAAGTACTGATCATGATTGCCCGAAAGGTATTCAGAAAAGCTGTGTGATGGTTTGTCATGGTTTCTCCCATAGCTTTATAAACCAGGGCTGCCATCTTCTGAGCATCCTCCTCTTCAGTGTAATCAGTCTGATGCGGAAGAAGAACCCTTGGCATTGACTGCTTTTGAAACACTTTATTGCTCTTGTTTTTGGAAAAAGACATCAAACACTTCCGTTGGTATTGCTCACATGCTTGTAGCACTAAATCCCTGTAATTATCTGGCAATTCTGTCATGCTCACATCCAGAACATGATCATTGTTGATCTCAGACGTCATCTTGAACTAACAGATGGTCCCACCGGGCGTGCCAAAAAGTGTGTTGACACAAAATGTGACGCACTGTGCCTCACACACAGCAAGCCAGAAAAGCGTGGCTTCAATCGGGTTCCCGGGTGCTTCGTGATCCGGAAGCGTGCCAGTCAGTTTGACCTGAAAACTAACAAGGGATAAAACAATTAAATATCAAACCGGAACATGTCGGGTGAGACCAGACAGTTCCACATATACGGCCCTGAAGCCACTTACAACGACATACGGCTATAGAGAGCCGTCTGCCAACAAGTTCATAAACCATTCAGCTAATCGTAAGATGAATGCACGTAAAGACCTGATTGCCGAATGCACGTGCATGGGAAGACATGTTTGAACAAGTGAAATTAATTATGAGTTAACGCATAACCAAGCTCGGCAGTCCAGCCGAATTGGGGTCCATGAAGAAGGAACGTGCAAATAAACATGATTAAACTAATCTAAAACCTGCATCTGCCGCACGACACCTGGTTTCGTTAAAGCTTAAACGTGATTAACATGCATGAACCCGCGACATGTGACAATCTAGATTAAAATAATTCAGCCATTATGAGCGCAGTTATCTATTTGCAAAGGTAATATGAAAAGCAATGATCGTTGAAGCATGAATAAAACCATAAGAGAGGGCCGAACAATATCAATCTAGATTGGGCAAAAGTGTGTTACAAATATATAAAATATTTAAAACATGCAACACTGGATAACTTAATGAATCTACTTAGATTTGCCGTATCTAATAGAGCCGATAACTATCTTGCTTTCACTAAGCATATTGAGCAAACGCCTGCCGCACGGTGTCTACTCATAAACAAAGCGTAAGCAAAGACTTCTTGATTGTCAAGCAAAGATCCGCCGCATGATCATTGAAAACAAACAAGACTACTTGCATCACGTCTAAATCCACCGCATGATACTAAACATGATAACAAGGTTGTCGGAACTTACGGAGGTCGACGGATCGATGACTCCTCTCGAAGAACTCGACGACACGACAAAAGGACTCGAAAGTTGGCACGGGGCCGGTTGTATTGATTTGGTTGTGTACCCCTATTACAATGGTCGAGGGTCAATATTTATACCCTAGACAAAACACTGAGTCCTAGAAGACTACGATTTACAAAGGAACTTTTAAACAAACTTGGAAACTTATGATTCCTTGCCCTAAACTCTCAGAGTCCTTTATTATTACAACTTTCATCTTTTCAATCGGCTTCGCCTACCATCTTCTGTTTTCCCGAATGGAGTCACCCCCTTCTGGAGTAACCGACTGCACAAGCATTTAGCCGACCGCTTGTTTTGTTTGCCGAATACCCTTCTTCCCGCATGCGGGTCCACCTGTCATCCTCTAGAATCGACCAAAATCCAGTGTTAATAGTTTCATTAGGTGATTAGCGTAGGTGCTTTGTGAAGTGCTTAGGTTAATTAGACCACCGCTTATGCGCTTGCTCTAGGTTTAGGCCTAGTGTTTAGTGAGGTTTGCATACCTCTTACCACTCGGTGCTTGCGTGCACCATTATTGTACATCAGAGGGGCTTGTAGTCTTACGAGATCACACCAACCGTGTTTGTGGTGTGGCCGCCACCGTGTACCATAGGGAACAAGGCCCGTGGCGTTTCGGCCGGAAGCTTGATAGTGAAGACGGCGGGGAGCATCCGGGAGAGGCTTGCCAAAAGGCAGTCGGAGACCCACTTGCGCATGGGGAAGGCTCGAGGCTATCCATGGAGTTACCCGACCGGGAGCTTGGCCCTTGCGAGGGATTCCTTGCGAGGGGCTCCAACGAGGAATAGGGGGAAGCTTGTGCGCTTCTCGATACCTCGGTAAAAATACCGGAGTCATCGACGGGAGTTTGCATATCTCTACCTTGCTCTTTAGCTTCCACATTTACATTAATTGTCTTACTCCTTTTGTGGTAGAGATAGCAACACACTAGCTAAACCGTAGTTGCACATTTAGATAGTTTATCTTTTGCATAGGTTTTGCTAAGGTTAGAAAAAGAGGCCATAGTTTAGAGTTAGAGTTTTAAGTTGCCTAATTCACCCCCCCCCTCTTAGGTGTCACGGTCCCTTCAATTGGTATCAGAGCCAGTTGGCTCAATTTGGACCTTTGGCTTAACCGTTGTTGAGCCGACGCCATTTAGAGTGGTTGGGATGGATACCTCTAGGCCTCTGCACTTTGACGGCACTAACTTCTCCTGTTATAAAGCTAGAATGGCTTGCTACCTTGAAGTGGTTGATTTGGGAGTTTGGAGAGTCAATCGTGAAGGGATGAAACCCCTCAAGAATCCCGATAAACCCACTAAGAGTGAAGAAAAGGAAATTCATTTCAATGCTAGAGCTAAGAATTGCTTGTTTGAATCTTTTAGCATGGATGTGTTTAACCAAGTGTTCACTTTAAATACGGCACATGAAATTTGGTTAAAACTCCAAGAGCTCCATGACGACACAAGTAATGTCCGTGAGCAAAAACATTGTCTAGCTAAACAAAATTACGATTCCTTTACAATGAATGATGATGAGCTTGTTCATGATATGTATTCTTGTTTGAATCTAATTATCAATGAGCTCCATTCAATAGGATTAATAAAGCTAGATGATGCGGACATCGTGAGGAAGATCATCTCCGTGCTACCACAAAAGAAATATGCAAACATCATCACCATCCTTCACAACATGGAGGACTCGAGCACCATGACCCCGGGCATAGTTATTGGCAAGTTAGTGGCATTTGAAATGTCACGTAAGAAGGGTCAAGAAGAAGCTTCTTCATCAAGCAAAGGTAAAGCTCTCGCATGTAGCGAGAAAAAGAAGATGAAGGGGAAGCAAGTTGAGACAAGCACAAGCTCAAGCTCCTCAAATGAAGATGAAGAAGAAGATGAGGATGATGATGATGATGATGAAGATTCAAGTGATGATGATCAATCTTCCTCCTCCACCTCCGACCTTGATAAAGAATCAATCAAATTAATCAACAAGGTGGAGAAGATGATCCAAAGGCTCAATGTCAAGGGTGTGCCCATCCAAATTCAAGATCTCATTTTCACCAATCAAAGAAATGATCAAAGAAAAAGAGGATGCTATGGATGCGGCGAGTTGGGACACTTTGTGGAAGTTTGTCCAAACAAGCCCACACCCAAGACAAAGAAGAAGGCATGCAAGAACCAAGCCCTCACCTCAATAAGATCATGGGATGATTCTTCAAGTGAAGAAGAACACCATCACAAGAGACGAGGCCGCAAGCACTCATCATCAAGCTCTTCACGTGTGTGCCTTATGGCATGAGGTAACGAAAGCTCATCCTCTAGTGAGAGTGATAGTGATGATGATTTGCCTTCTTATGTTAAAATTGTGCAACAAAATCTTAAATATGCTAAAGTTTGCACTAGTCAACAAAAGAAGCTCAAAAGTTTAAAAGAAAAGCTAGATAGTTCACAAGAAGCATACAAAACTTTGCTTGAACAATATGAGAACTTTGCTAATCTCAATGTTGAACTATCTACTAAAATTGAGCAACTTAAGGCTAGTGCAACAACAAATGAATGCACAATCAATGATGAGCAACTTGTAAAGAAAAATGAAAAACTAAAAGAAAAGTTAGCTAGCTCACAAGATGCTTATAAAAGTGCTTACAAAAATGGAAACCATGTGCAAACATTGTGATGAGCTAACTAATAAAGTTGCTAATCTTGAAGCCGTTAGCTCAACCCCCACCAAGGCATCTAAAAAGAAAAGCTATATCTTTAACATGCCTAAAAAAGATGCCTCTACTTCTTGCAATGATTTATACTTAGACTCACCCTTGTGCAACCAAGTTTGTGTTGAGAAAGTTGTTGTAGATACATGCACACAAGAGGTTGCAAAGGAGAATGAGCAACTCAAGCAAGAAGTGGCTCGCCTCACCAAGGACTTGACATAAGTGAAAGGCAAGGCGGAGCAAGCCCAACTTCATCAAGATAACACCATCAAGGGAGTGAAGAAGCTTGATGAAGGACAAATCATGGTTTGCTACGTGTGCCACAAGGAAGGTCACAAGTCCTATGAGTGCAAGGTGAAGAATGGGGGAGGAGAAAAGAAGAAAGAGAAAAAGCAAACAAGCAAGCTCTCCAACACCTACACCAACAAGGTGGACAAGAAGGTCTCCACACCATACTTGTTAAAGAAGAAGAAAAATGACAAGGTGGTGGCCATCAAGGTGAACAAGCAAGCCAACAATGGGGTCAAACGCTTTTGGGTGCCAAAGGAAATCATTTCCAACATGAAGAGCACCAAGAAGGTTTGGATCCCAAAAGGGAAGTGAGAAGTCCAATGGACAACGGGGAATTTGGAGACTTGGCAAAGTATGGATGCATTTCATGGGGTGCATCATGATGGACAAAGACATTGCCAAGTGGGTTAGTGAATACTATGGACCCAAATTCCCCTTCCCATGTTAGGTAACTAGATTCAATTTACTTCAATTGGTATTAGATTTAAATTTTCCTACAATTAGTATCTTTTAGCATCTAGTTACCCTTCATGCCTAGGTTTGCATTTGTATGCTTATATCTTTTGTCATGCATACACTAGGTATATCTTATGGTAGGCTTGCTTGGTTTCATTCTTAATCCTTGGAGCAAACCTACATGGTTTAAATTTGTTTAGGAGCATGGCACATAGCTTGTCTTTCGATTATTCATCTAATATGTGCCATAGTCCAAATTGTAGATAATTTCTCCCGAATATTATCTTCGAAAATGATTCTCACATTCATGAGATGTCATCTTTCAAGTGGTATTCTTGATTCTAAAATCAATGTGCATGTTTCCTACAAGTATTCCATACTTGTGTGCACAAATTTAAGGGGAGGTTACTCTACAAGTTGGATGCTTTGAGACTAATACCCTTTTTAAGTTTATCATGTGTGTAGTAGTCTCATTGCAAGGAAAATGGAGTCCCCGGAGTTAAGCATCACACTTCAAATATTCACCACTCATTGCAAGTGGTAGAAATCAATTTGGGTTCCACATGTGGTATTTCTAAACCAATATCATCATGTTGATTTCATTTTGATATTTATATACTTTCTCCATGCATTATATAGATTAAATTCCCTTGAGCAATAACTTGCTAATTAGGCATATACTTTGCTTTCTATCATATGTATGCATATATTTAGGGGGAGCTTAATCTATATAATGTGAGAGTCAAATTTTATGACCTATTCCACTCTATACATAAAGGCTCACAAAGTTTGACCCTCACTTGTGCTACTAATGTCTTCCTTTTTGGTGTTTGATTCCAAAGGGGGAGAATTTAGAGGACCAAAAGCAAGCATTAATAATTTACAAGTGGTAATGGTCCGAGAAAGGGAGGATAGTGGATTATGGATTGCCTATGTAATAGGGAGAATATGTAGGAAGCTAGGCGTAAATCCATAATGCCACATGGGGACATTTGCAAGGGCAAGATAAGTTTTTATGTAGTATCTTTTAGTTTTACAAGTAGTATCTTTTAGCATCACATAATCTTGCCCCTTGCATTGCATCCTAGCAAGTAAATAGTTTTCAAATTTCAAAAAAAATATTATTTGCTTGCTTTGGTCGTGTTGTCATCAATCACCAAAAAGGGGGAGATTGTAAGGAAAATGGACCCTTGGCCCATTTACTTTGGATTTTGGTGTTTGATGACCAACACAACCAAATTGGACTAATGAACTTGCAAGTGATTGTTTTGTAGCTCAATAGGATGCAAGACGTGACTTGGACGAAGGCAACGTGATGATCCAATGATCAACACCATAAGCAAGACCCTAGGAGCACAAGAGAAGACCCAAGATATCAAGCAAAGTCCAAGCATGAAGATAGAAACCAAGCCGTATGCAAGATCACGAAGAAACGAGCTCACAGAAGTGACCGGACGCTGGACCGGATGCTGGAAGAAAGTGACCGGACGCTCCGATAAAGAGGCTCGGCAACAGCCGCGACCGGACGCTGGACCGGACGCTGGTGGCAGATCGATCGGACGCTGGACAGCAGAGTTCGGTCAAGTACAGAGAGGTTCCAGAGCGGTGAAACTACGACCGGACGCGTCCGGTGGTAGGTGACCGGACGCTGACAGCGTCCGATCAGTTTATCATGGCTCCAACGGTCGGGACGACCGGACGCGTCCGATCAGGATGATTTCAGCGTCCGGTCAGTAGCAAAAAAATGGGATTTCGTCTCCAACGGCTACTTTCTCAGTGGGGCTTATAAATACAACCCCCAACCAGCCAAATGGGTGGAGTGGAGCTAAGAAAACATACCAAGGGTGTTGATACACCATTTTAGTGATCTCCACTTGCATAGTGCTTAGTGTTTCATTAGGTGATTAGCGTAGGTGCTTTGCGAAGTGCTTAGGTTAATTAGACCACCGCTTATGCGCTTGCTCTAGGTTTATGTCTAGTGTTTAGTGAGGTTTGCATTCCTCTTACCACTCGGTGCTTGCGCGCACCATTGTTGTACATCGGTGGGGCTTGTAGTCTTGTGAGATCACACCAACCGTGTTTGTGGTGTGGCCGCCACCATGTACCGTAGGGAACAAGGGCTGCGGCATTTCGGCCGGAAGCTTGATAGTGAAGACGGCGGGGAGCATCCGGGAGAGGCTTGCCGAAAGGCACGTCGGAGACCCACTTGCGCGTGGGGAAGGCCCGAGGCTATCCACAGAGTTACCCGACCGGGAGCTTAACCTTGTGAGGGATTCCTTGCGAGGGGCTCCAACGAGGACTAGGGGAAAGCTTGTGTGCTTCTCGATACCTCGGTAAAAATACCGGAGTCATCGACGGGAGTTTGCATATCTCTACCTTGCTCTTTAGCTTCCACATTTACATTAATTGTCTTACTCCTTTTGCGGTAGAGATAGCAACAAACTAGCTAAACCGTAGTTGCACATTTAGATAGTTTATCTTTTGCATAGGTTTTGCTAAGGTTAGAAAAAGAGGCCATAGTTTAGAGTTAGAGTTTTAAGTTGCCTAATTCACCCCCCCCCCCCCCCCCCTCTTAGGTGTCACGGTCCCTTCAGATATATATATAACTCAAACTAGAGTAGCAGTTAATGGAGTTGTAACCATTACAATTTCAGCAGTTAATTGAGCTTCCTCAGTTTTCACAAGTAGAATGTCAGTGAACAAGTGGTAGTGATCATCATTGGCATCAGTAGCAACATGTGCAGCTTAAACATTATTGGCCTCAGTGATGTGATTGATGGACACAGAGCATTGATTTGCTTTCGATGCCTTCCTCTTGTTTGGAACCAAATGGATAACTTGGTTGTCAACAAGGAGAACACACAGAAAGCAAACATATGAGCTGCATCCTAATACATCCAACAGCCATGTAGACATCATTAGCATAGAAATGTGGCCTCAAATATGTTACAAGTTCAAAATACCATAAGGACTCACTGGTGGCACTGGAGCATACGAAACAAAAATGTAGAATCAAGCAAGCACTGGACAGAAAAATAGTTTAAGGCAGAAGCGAGGGGCTTGTATGTTTGCCTAGACAGATAGGTATAATCAAGCAAGCACTTGACAATTAACAGGCTAGTTGCACACAGGTATTTATAGTAATAACACTGAACATATGCAGAAAACCAAGACACCACCAGAAAACCAACCAGTGCCACCTCCTAGTTCTTTTCATCAGCATTGGCCTAACCAGATCTGCAACGCTACAATGTTTCTTGTATGCCTCATGTTCAAGCAAGGACCAAAATAGTGAAGCGAATGGAAAAGGTGAGAAAGGAGACCTGCGGATCAGATCCTCTGCTGTGGCACACGACGGACATGGACACCAATGTCGCACGCTCCACTAGGAAGACCTACCGCCTAACCTCCAAAAGGATGCCTAAGCCGCCATAGCACACCGGGGATCCATCGTCGCCGCCGCCGCAAGTCCAACAGGCACAGATTTGGTTCCACTTGCAGGGGATACATCCAATATACAAGTCAACATGTCCACACAAAGGACATATACTACTATAGGACTCCAAAGACATGTCAACATAACCAGGTGTCTAGTGCAATGGTGAAGACGGTCTATTCCTTGATCTGGGTACCAAGTTCGACTCCCAGGTCTCATGGTTTTTTTGAGTTTGAATTTATTAAACCCCGGCGGCAACAAGTGACACGGAAGCCATCGGGTCCCATAGGTCGGATGGAGATGGAGAAAGGTCCCAAGGTACACGTGACACGTGAGCCATCGGGTCCCATAGGTCGGATGGTCCCACAGGTACACATGACATGCAAGTCGTCCGGTCCCACAGGTCGGGTGGAGATGGAGAACGGTCCCACGTGACACGTAAGCCATCGAGTCCCATAGGTCGGATGCTGAAGGGTCCCATAGGTACACGTCGGATAGAGAAAGGACTGAGCAGAGACTTTTATGACGAATTGCAAGCATCACGGATAAGTAACTGCAGGTCCCACAGGTACACGTCGGATGGAGAAGGGTCCCATAGGTACACATCGCATGGAGAAAAGATCGAGCGGAGACTTTTATGAAGAATTGCAAGCATCACGGATGAGTAAATGTAGGTTCCATAGGTACACATCGGATAGCGAAAGTACAGTGTGGAGATCTATGACGAAGTTGTTCATTATAGATCGAATATTGTTCGTCAGAGATGTGTAATTAGTTCAAAGACGAAGCCCTGTTCGTCATAGGTTTAAACGAGATCGTCACAGATAAGTCGCGCGAGTGATTGTGGTGAAACCCTGCGCTCTTCTATGACGTTTTTTGTGATGATGTCTGATTTCCTCATAGAAAGGGAGGGTTGCAGGATCGTCACCACTGATTTATGACGAAACGGAAATATTCATCATAAAAAGCGATCTTCTATGACGGTTTCAGATTCGTCATTAATATTTTCATCATAGAAGTAGATATTTCTAGTAGTGGGAGAAGGGTGTAGTGGCTATCGTGTGGGCCTATGAGGCGAGGTGGCGCTGCGCCACTGGCTCGCGCGATGTGGCCGAGCGGCTTTGGATGCCCTCGCCTCGATCGTCCGTATCCATCTCGAGCAGACAGAGAGAGAAGGAAGAGCGAAGCAGCGTAGAGGGAAAGAGAGAGGGAGCGGAGCGGAGGGAGATGGAGGGGAGAGAGAAAAGGGATGTGCCGGTGGTGGGGGAGAACAGCAAGGCGTAGGGCACCGGGCGAAGGTGGCGACCTGGCTGTGCTCGCCTCCGACAAGGGAGGGCGGCGGGTGGAAGCAGTAGTGGCAGGGCGAGAACGGAGTAGAGGCAGAGGAGGAGGAGCGAAGCGGCCGACGGCGGTGAGCACGGAGCAGAGTAGAGAGGGGCAAGAGAAGGGGAGGGTGGAGACGGGACTTGAGCTCAGTGAGGTGCTCCTCGACAGCAGCCATGGCCGGCCTTTTATAGGCGCTCGGTAAGGCGGTTCGTCGGAGGAAATATCTCCGACGACGGAGATATTTGTTGGTAGCCATGGCGGTGCGGCAGGCACACCTATCGATGGATTTTCCGGACCCGATAAGGATGCTCAGGGAAACGACGAAGGAGAAGGTCGGTTGCGGCAAAATATCTGGGCGGTGTTCTTCACGTGCGCGCACTCGGCCGCGGCGTCGACGCGGAGAAGACGTTGCGCGACGCGGCGTGGACATGGTGCCCGTGTGCGTTTCTCGCCCGGGTGCGCTGCTCGGCCTAGGTCGAGGCTGGCACTCGGCTAGTTGGGCTGAGCCCGTTCGAGAGAGAGTACACAGTGGAGAGATTTCCTTTTCCTTTTTGTAGATAGGTGATGTATTTCCTAAATATATTCTATATTCTTTTATAACTAAAAGTAATGATTTCATATTTCTAGGTTTCCTAATGTGTGTGTGTGTGTGTGTGTGTGTGTGTGTGTGTGTGTATATATATATATATATATTAACTAAATGTAAATTGAGAAGGGAATGTCGGAAAGGGGAATTAATCCTATAAGTTAATAATGAAACAACTTTTATATTACCAAGATAATTAAGAAAAGAACATTGGAAAGGAGAAACTAAACCTATAATTTAACAATGGGATGCCATTTATAATTCATAGTTAATTAAGAATGAAAGAAATATTTAGTTGTGCATGGAATGGGAAATTCAAAGAAAACTTTTGGTGCCGCAAATAAATTCCAGAAGGCAATCACACAAGCATTCAAACAATCACACAAGCAAGCATTCATGCATTTCAATCAAGCAAGCATTTCATCACTCAAACATTCTAACCTAAATGCATATGGTGAATTTTGGTGCATGGTTTTGGAAAACATTTTCTTTTAAAAGTGGTTTTGCAGAAATAAACTAATCAAGTTTTAATTTGTTGTAAAGTTTTAAAAAGTTCAAATTTTTAGTGGTTTTTAACATGATGCAAAAACACGGGTGTTACAGCACGGAGGCCCCACGGACGGGCCGGCGGCAAGGGAGAAGGCGGCGGGAGGGAGGGGAGCGGCAGCACTTGGATGGTCGGGAGGAGGGGCGAAGGTAGGAGACGCAGGCATGGAGCGGCGTGGTGGCAGGGCAGTGCTGGGGCAGGTGAGGGGAGCGATGTGGTGGTTAGGGGCGGGGCCGGCAGGGGAGGGGGGGCGGTGTGGGGAAGGCCAGCATCGGTGCCGGCATGGGGAGGGGAGCAGCGTGGGGAAGGCCAGCACTGGGGATGGAGGAGAGGGCCGATCCATTTTGCGTTCGAGTCTGTTCTGATGAAAGTTACAGCAGCTAGGGGTAAGGAATGGAAGGAGGCATCTTCTTTTTTTTCCACGAACTAAAACTACCACAAATGTATTTCAACGGGTTGCAATCCGTTTCATAATGGCAAAATAGCGAAACCACTTTGGGGATGGTAAAACTACAAAACCCGTTTCTCATAATGGGTGAAATGCCAAAGTACCATCAATTATTGAAGAATTACCAGCGAGGTCCAAGGGGATTTGTCATCAACCAGGCTGAATGCCGAGACGCTTTGTGGTGAGCTAGACGCCACGCGCGACGCACTTGAAGCTTCCAAGAATTTGGTCTCCTAGGAGTGAGGCGACATGGCGATCGCCCCAGGGGCAGGTCCAACACATGATGAACCTTACTATGGTACAGAGCGCGCGGGTCGGCTCCCTATAGCAGTCCGTGCTAGCCTCCTATAACACGGCCTTCCCATTGGAACAGTGGATAATTTGTTCGCCACAGAGGAGCATCTCCAAGCCCTGCCAGCCCACCTTCGAGCCATGGTGACCGAAGCTATTCGTCAGGGGGCTGCCATGGTGCTGGCTACTGCCCAGCTTTTGATTGGCACAGCGGTGAACGTCCGGGTGGCGGAGCAAGGTTTTTGCCGGGTTCGATGGACGATGACATCGCCAAACTGATCAAGTGATTCGAGCTGGCCGCCAACGCCGTCTTACCGAAGGTAGACGTGGATGAGATCCTGCATGCCAACCTCGACCCTTGAATCTGTGTGACATATCATTACTATTAGTAGTCATGAATAGGTTTGATCTGTGGGATGCCCTTGCAAATATGTGAACTCTTATTTGCATGTTGGTGTTAACTTTATTTGAACTTTGTATTAGACCTTGTTTGGATGCATGTGTATCCACATCAATTCACATGTGTTGGAGTGGAATGGAATGGAATTTAGTTTAATTCCACTCTAATCCACTTCAACACATGTGGATTGAGATGAATACATGGACATCCTTGTTTGGATGCATGTGTATCCACTTTAATCCACATGTGTTGGAGTGGAATAGAATGGAATTTAGTTTAGTTCCACTCCAATCCACTTTAATACATGTGGATTGAGATGAATACATGCGCATCTAAACAAGGCCTTAGGTGAGTTAAACTTTGTAGAGCGTGGTGTAGCTCAGGTCCTTTGGTCATTTTGTAGCTAGTTTGTAGGCCCTGTTGGTTGCTTTTCGCTACAGATTTCTTTCTAGTTGTCTTTGATCTGATCTATAATATGCTAAACATTCATTAGTGCCTTTGATCTCTATTGACGCCAACTCGTGTCTTTGATAAAATTTGTTGAACTTGAAAGAACCATGCAGCGAGGAGTTCGTCTGAACAAGTCTAGAATATTGTTTTTACTTTTTCTTTTCTGTTGTTTTGTTTCAATTTTATTTGTTTCCTTTAGGGATTCAACGAAAGTACTCGTATGAAACAGGTTTCCATGTATAACATGAGATGTGTCCAGCCCGATCAGATTTACGATGCTGGGACTTTCTTGCGTGCGCAGTAAAATTTGAATACCTATGTGGCCCCACTAAAGGAAACAAATCTGAAGAAGGTACATGTGACAACCATTGCAATTTCAGCACCAGGAGTAAGTCTCGCACTACAATCTATTGAGCACGGTGTAGCTCAAGTCGTTTGGTTTCTGTTTGTTTTTTGTTGCCTTGGTGTCTTTGTCAATCTTTGTTGAACTTGCAAGAATCTTGTAGCGAGGAGCAAGTCTCGCCTCAGTGTAATGCAAAGCAGAGGAGCCATTGATGTTAAAATGTTATTGCACACATAAGAAAGTCCAACCGCAAGTCTCACCTTAGTCTAATGCAAAGCAGAGGAGCCATTTGTGTTGAAATGTAATTGCACACATAAGAAAGTCCGACCTCTATACATTTGAACGCGTCTAACAGTATCCTCCATAGTTTTCCTAGTCTTCCTGTGATGCTTGTTACTGTGTCGTTTATGATTTTAAGTTTGGCTAACTTAATAGTAGCATAGCCTAGTAGTACAATATGGTGGGTGCATTGTAGTGCTTTTGAAGTGACATTTTTTTGTATTTTGGAGTGCCCTCATCAGCATACCCCATGTACCCATGATGTTAGAAATCAATATAAGTATTGTACTATAGCTGAATTAACGGATGAAATGGCGACAGGAGCTGTACCACCACCGTAACACATGTGCACACCAAACAAATAATTCAATTTGCAAACAAAACAAAGATGGCACACTAGTTTAGATAAAATAATGACATCATCCATCATTGAGGAAATTAACATGTCCATAAACAAGCAAACAATATTGGTCCATTTGGATCAAACGCTAAGCGAGCCTCACCAACAGCATGGCCAACATCATGGGTGCTAGGCGACATAATTTTAAACTTTTGGGTCATTGGATTGTTGACAACATAGCGATATCCATCAGCCCCAAGGCACCAGCATAGGATGAGGCCATTGCAGCAATCGGAGAGAGCTACATTGTCAATGTTGAAGGGCAAGAATTCCAAGGAGCGGGGGCGTACACCACGGACGACGCTGGTGAAGTTTTGATTGCCGTTCTCACTATCGTAGAAGAAGTTGGCCATAGTCTGGGGCAGCTTCTTATGGTTGTTGGGGTTCGAGATGAGGTCTTTCCAGAAGCGACAGATACATTTACAGCAGAACAAGGAGCGGCCGGGGAGGCGGCAGAGGATCCTCCATGAGGCTGGCAGTATGTTTCTCTTGTTGGGGGCCTCCTATATTTCGTCAGTGTGCAGTACGATGAGAGCTTCCTCAGTAATAAGATCACTGAAGAGGAAAATAATTCAACAAAGATCCATTAGTGAAGCCCACGACTCATACCAAAGTGCAACTATTAATAATTTTCATGGTACGACCTCATGTAAATTTAGAGTAGCACCACATAGATATATATAACTCAAACTAGAGTAACCATTAATGGAGGTGTAACCATTACAATTTCAGTAGTTAATTGAGCTTCCTCAGTTTTCACAACTAGAATGTCAGTGAACAAGTGGTAGTGATCATCATTGGCATCAGTAGCAACATGTGCAGCTTAAACATTATTGGCCTTAGTGATGTGATTGATGGTCACAAAGCATTGATTTGCTTTCGATGACTTCCTCTTGTTTGGAACCAAATGGATAACTTGGTTGTCAACAAGGAGAACACACAGAAAGTAAACATATGAGCTGCATCCTAATACATCCAACAGCCATGTAGACATCATTGGCACAGAAATGTGGCCTCAGATATGTGATAAGTTCAAAATACCATAAGGACTCACTGGTGGCACCGAAGCATATGAAACAGAAATGTAGAATCAAGTAAGCACTAGACAGAAAAAATAGTTTAAGGCGGAAGCGAAGGGCCTATATGTTTGCCTAGACAGATAGGTATAATCAAGCAAGCACTTCACAATTAACAGGCCTAGTTGCACACAGGTATTTACAGTAATAACATTGAACATATGCAGCAAAACCCACCAGTGCCACCTCCTAGTTCTTTTCATCAGCATTGGCCTAACCAGATCTACAACACTACAATGTTTCTTGTATACCTCATGTTCAAGTAAGGACCAAAACAGTGAAGCGAATGGAAAAGGTGAGAAAGGAGACCCGCGGATCAGATCCTCTGCCGTGGCACACGACGGACATGGACACCAATGTCGCGCGCTCCATTAGGAAGACCTGCTGCCTAACCTCCAAAAGGATGCCTGAGCCACCACAGCACACCGGGGATCCATCGTCGCCGCCGCCGCAAGTCCAACGGGCATAGATTTGGTTCCATTGCAGGGGATGCATCCAATATATAAGTCAGCATGTCTACATAGAGGACATATACTACTATTAGAATTTCAAAGACATGTCAACATAACCAGGCGTCTAGCGCAATGGTGAAGACGGTCTATTCCTTGATCTGTGTACAAGGTTTGACTCCCAGGTCTCATGGTTTTTTTTAG
The DNA here is from genome assembly GCF_019320115.1 of Miscanthus floridulus. Taxonomy (NCBI): domain Eukaryota; kingdom Viridiplantae; phylum Streptophyta; class Magnoliopsida; order Poales; family Poaceae; genus Miscanthus; species Miscanthus floridulus. The sequence continues at coordinate 29,207,811 of NC_089595.1, forward strand.
TTTGAATTTATTAAACTCCGGCGACAACAAGTGACACGCAAACCATTGGGTCCCACAGGTCGGATGAAGATAAAGAAAGGTTCCACAGGTACACGTGACACATGAGCCATCGGGTCCCATAGGTCGGATGGTCCCATAGGTACACGTGACATGCAAGCCGTCGGGTCCCACAGGTCGGATGCTGAAGGGTCCCGCAGGTACACGTCGAACAGAGAAAGGACTGAGCAGAGACTTTTATGACGAATTGCAAGCGTCACGAATGAGTAACTGCAGATCCCACAGGTACACGTCGGATGAAGAAGGGTCCCATAGGTACACATCGCATGGAGAAAAGATCGAGCGAAGACTTTTATGAAGAATTACAAGCATCACAGATGAGTAAATGCAGGTCCCATAGGTACACGTCAGATGAAGAAAATACAGTGTGGAGATCTATGACGAAGCCATTCATTATAGATCGAATATCATTCATCAGAGATGTGTAATTAGTTCAATGATGAAGCCCTGTTCGTCATAGGTTTAAACGAGATCATCACAGATGAGTCGTGCGAGTGATTGTGATGAAACCCTGCGCTCTTCTATGACGTTTTTTTTGTGACGGTGCCTGATTTTGTCATAGAAAGGGAGCATTGCAAGATCATCACCACTGATTTATGACAAAACAGAAATGTTCGTCCTTAAAAAGCGATCTTTTATGACGGTTTTGGATTCATAGTTAAGACATAGAAGCAGATATTTCTAGTCGTGGAAGAAAGGTGTAGTGGCTATCATGTGGGCCTATGGGGCGAGGTGGCGCTACGCCACTGGCTCGCGCGATGTGGCTGAGCGGCTTTGGATGCCCTCGCCTCGGTTGTCCGTATCCATCCCGAGCAGACAGAGAGAGAAGGAAGAGTGAAGCAGCGTAGAGGGAAAGAGAGAGGGAGCGGAGCGGAGGGAGATGGGAGGGGAGAGAGAAAAGGGATGCGCCGGTGGTGGGGGAGAACAGCAGGGCGCAGGGCACCGGGCGAAGGCGGCGACCTGGCTGTGCTCGCCTCCGACAAGGGAGGGCAGCGGGTGGAAGCAGTAGTGCCAGGGCGAGAACGAAGTAGAGGCAGAGGGGGAGGAGCAAAGCGGCCGACGGTGGTGAGCGCGGAGCAGAGTAGAGGGCAAGAGAAGGGCCATGGCCGCCCTTTTATAGGCGCTCGGTAAGGCGGTTCGGCGGAGGAAATATCTCCGACGACGGAGATATTTGTTGGAAGCCATGGCGGTGCGGCAGGCACACCTGTCGATGGATTTTCCGGACCCGATAAGGATGCTCAGGGAAGCGACGAAGGAGAAGGTCGGTTGCGGTAAAATATCTGGGCGGTGTTCTTCACATGCGCAGACTCGGCCGCGGCGTCGACGCGGAGAAGACGCGTCGCGGACATGGTGCCCGTGTGCGTTACTCGCCCGGGTGCGCTGCTCGGCCTGGGTCGAGGCTGGCACTCGGCTAGTTGGGCTGAGCCCGTTCGGGAGAGAGTACACAGTGGAGAGATTTCCTTTTCCTTTTTGTAAATAGGTGATGTATTTCCTAAATATATTATATAATCTTTTATGACTAAAAGTAATGATTTCATATTTCTAGGTTTCCTAATGTGTGTGTGTGTGTGTGTGTGTATATATATATATATATATAGGGAGAGGCTATTCAGCAGCCGGCTACAAAATAAGTTATTCTGTAGCCACCTCTATTTACCATAATTTTATATACTAATTTACCATAATGTCAATACATATTTACGATAGTTGGGTTACTATAACACATGGGAATATTTACCATAACGTTATAGTAAACCACTTAGTAAGGAGTTACTGTAAATCTCGTAAATTAACATAGTAATTATCGTAACTCAAAGTGGCTACAGAATAAGTTATTCTGCAGCCAGCTATAGGATAGTAGTTCTATATATATATATATATATATATATATATATATATATATATATATATATATATATATATATATATATATATATATATATATATATATATTAACTAAATGTAAATTGAGAAGGGAATGTCGGAAAGGGGAATTAATCCTATAAGTTAATAATGAAACAAATTTATATTACCAAGAAAATTAAGAAAAGAACATTGGAAAGGAGAAACTAAACCTATAATTTAACAATGGGATGCCATTTATAATTCATAGTTAATTAAGAACGAAAGAAATATTTAGTTGTGCATGGAATGGGAAATTCAAAGAAAACTTTTGGTGCCACAAATAAATTCCAGAAGGCAATCACAAAAGCATTCGAACAAGCGCGCACTGGGCAACAAAATACCATTTTCGTTGCCGTTGCTCAGAGGCCGCCTGGGAGCACTGTGGTGTCAAGCGCGCACTGGGCGCCGCCTGGATCGAGCGCCTGCTGCAGGACGGCACCGGCAGCATTGAAGACGCGTGCTGGCCAATTTATCCTGGTGAAACATTTTTGTTGCCTGCAATTCATAGTTTTAGATTTACTACAGTTTGAAAGTAGCAACAATTTGTGGTAATTAATCTTATTGTGTTACAGATTTTACTCATATCCTTTTCTTGCACTCGCTGATTTCCTATGATTATACTACATAGGTTCCAGCAAACTCTTTCACATGATACCAGAACTCTGGCTTCATTTTGGTTTCCTCTTTGTGCGACACAGCCTACTTTCATGTCATATGTTTCTCTTGGTGCAAACGCCCTCACATAAGAACTCCTGTAGGAGAAACTTAACATATGAGCAGCATGAAGCTAAGCATGTGAGGGAAAGCACCTGAGCAAAGGGAGATGAGACGTGGACGTCAAAATATGCAAAATACTTCTCAACGCAACACCCAAACTCAAAAGCACATTGAAGCAACAAATGAACGACAGAGGGTGAAAACATGAGGTTGAGCAAGCACATATTATAAAAGAGAAATAAGAAAAGGATGGAAAGTGATTGCCGGTGCAACACTCTGAACGACAGCTCCATTGACATGCAGAATCCAAGATTCATCATCACATTTATTCACCCCATCACATGCACATCAATTCAATGTGTTCCCAAACCCTTGTTACAGTTTGTTCCTCATCACATTTATTCACCCCATCACATGCAGATCAATTCAATGTGTTCCCAAACCCTTGTTACAGTTTCTTCCTCATCACATTTATTCACTCCTTGTTACAGTTTCTTCCTCATCACATTTATTCACCCCAAAACAAGATCAATTTGATCTGTTCCCAAATCCTTGTTACAGTTTCAATCTGGGTACCTGCATTAGATAATATTACCCACATATCAATATTATTCCCAAAGAAACATTGTCTGTGAGGAAAGACCACATACCAATATTACTAGCCAGTAACATAAATTTGTTCCAAATTCAGAAATAAGTTCTCATCAAGCGGAAGTCCTGATGACAACCCATATAAAAGAAATACCACATACTCTAGGATTTTATCCATCTTTCATACCATTTCCAACTCCACAAATACCCAGACAACATGATTAGAAGGATTCCTATTGATTAGTCCAGCTTCACAGTATATTTTGCCACAAAGACCAATCTGATGGGTAAAAAATTATTGATCTGAATGTTACATAACAAAGCATGTAGTATGCAAAACTTAGTTGCAAGGTTGATCTAAATGTTACAGACATAATGATACATACCAATTACTGAGAAGATCAAGCTCAGCTATTTGACCTTGGCGAATGTAAAGATGTCAAAGGAAAATCTGCAGAACAAATATTTTGCTTAGCATATGTAGAAATATTAGTTGTAAGCATAAATCATATATTGTGTAATTAAGACACTTACCATCTCCAACTATGATATATATACCTCAAAGCAGCCACTACAAATAGGATGGTCAACATAGGAAATATACAAGCACAAACAGCCTTGTACTTGTCTGAATCGAAAAGCATACATAGCACCACGGTAAAAAAGATCAACACTATGGAAACAGCAGTAATAGTGGCAATCTTTGTGAATCTGACTGTTCCATTCGTTGTGCCCAGTAGTCCAGCAATCAAACCCGATGAGATGACAAAGACTCCCAATGTAATGCCACCAAAGATGCATAACTTCACGAGATCACTTGATGCATTGAGCAGGCCATACAAGGCAGCAGATGTGGGCATTGAGCCCCCAAGCATAGACCCTAACAGAGCTGTATACTTGCTAGCCTGCGTGTAAGAAATACGTCACTGGACAAGACATGTAGATCAATACAAGGTATATAAGTAAATTAAATAAACTTGAGACCTTTTGGACAATCAAATGGCTACAAGTGCTCCAAAAAAATTGAGGCACATCACTAGATAGAACATACAAGTGCTCCAAAAAGGATTGGTGGCTACATTCATAACAATGTCATGCAAACCTTTAAAAAATGATCATATATTGTCACCTAGTGAGCAACAGTGCATCACAGAAAATCAAATAGAATCCCTCTATGGCTACCTTCCGTGATTTAGAATGCAGGTGCAAACTAATTAGTTTCCTGGCAACAGTGCATCACAGAAAATCAAATGAACTAAGTGGCGGTTCTTTGGGAAACTTACATTGGGTGCTGGTGTGAGATGTGTCTGTGCAGCGACCAAGCAAGATACCCAAGCCCCTGCACCTGCTGCTGCGGCGGCAACCTCCAAGCTCATGTTCTGCGGTTAATAAGAAGCTATGTTGTAATGATCTCCAATTGAAAAAAGTTTCACAATATAATTCTCAGGATGTACCTCTCGAGCATGCCCTTCAATGTCGTCGTGCCTGAACAGTATTTCAGCTGCCGTCAAACCTTCTCTGGCACCAGAACTTGCAGCGAACTTCACCTCTTTGAGAGGACTGGCAAAACGGGATAGAACATTCAGCTCTCTTGCCCTGTCCTCTATAGCCTCTTTTGCGCCCTCAGCGGCAGCCACTTGAGCAGTAGTGGTGGGTAGGATACCCGAGATCAAAGCCTCTGCAGGGACAATCTCACCGCTTTCTCTACCTCGGTGCTGGGCCTTCTGAACGGCATCCATCACAGCCTGCCTGGCACCCGTAGATGCAGCATTGGCGAATGACAGAGCCATAGCGTTCTCCTCGTCATTGGGACCGCCATTCCGGCGAGAGCAGATGTTCCCCATGACCAAAGGTTGACAAGAACAGATGGTACGCACGCACGGGTCCCAGGTAGAAGTCGTCGTCGCCTTGGCGGCGCTTGGGTCGACACTGCGCAAGGGAAGGGCCGGGCGGACGCGCTCTGGTGGCGTCGACGGAGCTCGGGTCGACGGGCGGGTGGCCTCCGCGGCGCTCGGGTCGACTGGCGGGCGATCTTGGCGGAGACGGGGTGGCGTCGGCGCCGCTTAGGTTGACGGTGCGCACGTGCAGGTTCCGGCGGACGCGCTCCTTGGAAAGAAGGCAGGTGGCGTCGGCGCGCGTGGCGAAGGCCTCGCCGATGGAGGCGTTCTTGATCGTCCTGTAGCAGCGCTCCTCGGCGTGCGTGCGGTACGGTTGCCTCAGGCCAACCCCCGCTGCAAGAATGGGGAGCAGCTCTCTCCTTCCGCACCGCACCCCCGAGGCCCCGACGCGCGCGGCTCGCCTCCTCCGGGAAGACGCCGCTGGCCTCGAGCCGCGTCGGTCGCCGCTGGATTATTCCCCGCTCCAAGATTTCCCGCGGGTGACCGGAGCAGTGGACGGGGCCAGGAAGGTGCGAGAGCAAGAGGCGGCGCCGCGGCAATCGGCGAGCTGGGAGAAGCCGGCCGCACGTTGCGCTTGCGCGGCGGCGAAATTGGGAATTGGGGGGAATTGAGGGGTGGTGAGGTTTGCCTGTTCTGCAAAGGGGGTTTTGGTAGGAAGGGACGGGAGCGGGGGTTCTGAAATTTCGGATTTTATACAATTTGTTTATGTTTTTTTAAATAAAATAAATAAATCGCTGTGGTAGAGAATTGCAAGTCTTGTACAGCCCCACTTGTCAGCCTCCGAAATAGCGGACGCCGACCCCACCTGCCATCCTCTCCCACCCACGCTCCTACGCAATCTTTCCGCCGCCGCCGATGCCCCCATGTCCGGCCACCACGCGTGCCGCCACGACTCCACGGAACTCACCAATAGGGAGCGGGACTTTGGCATTTCACCCATTATGAGAAACGGGTTTCGCACTTTTAACATCCCTTAAAGTGGTTTCGCTATTTTGCCAATATGAAACGGATGCAACCCGTTGAAATATATTTGTGGTAGTTTTAGTTCGTGGAAAAAAAAAGAAGACGTCTCCTTCCATTCCTACCCCTGGCCGCTGTAACTTTCATCAGAACAGATCGAACACAAAACGGATCGGCCCTCTCCTCCATCCCCAGCTCTGGCCTTCCCCACGCCGCTCCCTCCCCGTGCCGGCGCCGGCGCTGGCCTTCCCCACGCCGCCCCCTCCCCCGTTGGCACCGCCCTACCACCACGCCGCTCCCCTCCCCTGCCGGCACCGCCCTGCCACCACGGTGCTCCAGGTGCCTCGTCCTGCCTCCGCCTGGCCATCTAGGTTGCCGCGCCAGGCCGGCGCGTCCCCTAAGCTGGCGCTGCCCCCATGGATTGCAGTTGGAGTGATCTAATTCCTCGGTATGCACTCTCTCTCTCTCTCTCTTGTATTTGTAGTCCACGAACATAGTTCGAAACGCTGATAGAGTTGTTCGAATAGAAATTTAACTACATTTCTTGCATTCGCTTTATCTAGGCTCGATGTGGAGCCTGAGCTTAGATTAGATTCTGTTGCAGACACTTGTGATGTTGGTCACAATGCAAAGGCTGTAGACCATGGATATGGTGATGTTAGTGGCAATGCATTGGCTATAGAATATTATGGAGGTGTTGATTGGGACAACCTGCATATTGCTGACACAAATGATGAAGAGGGTGAGGGCAGGCAACAAATAATTGATGAGGATCAATTATTTCGTCTGTTGGGTTTGAGAATCGAGGATGATGAACATCGATCTCAAGAGCAGCAGGCTTCTACAGAGATGAAAAACGGGCCTGAAAATAGGAATGCCACTGTTGAGGAGGAGATTGACATAGCTGGAGCTGCCATTCCTGTTGGTGATCATGTGCCAGGGGAGAGAATCTTAGTCTATGACCCAAATAACCCTTGTATGGACATTAGCATTGTCTACCCTAACATGAAAGAATTTAGATTGGCTATGAGGCAGTTTGCAATAAATGAGGAGTTCGAGCTGCACATAGTGAAATCTGAGCCACAACGGTACATTGGGGACTGCAATGCAGAAGGTTGCCCGTGGCATATTGTTGGAAGGAGGCAACCTGATGGGACAACCATTAAGGTGTTTAACTAGTGGCTAACATTTTTCTACATTTTTTTGTTGCTGGTCAATATCTAATCCATTGGTATTTTGTAGGTCACATGTTTGATTTCTCGGCATACATGCTCTTTTAGTGCAAGGAGGAAGACCACCACTCCAACAAGTGGCTCGGTAGCATCAAAGGCTATTCACCTCCTTAAGAAGACTCCCAACATGGGCCCTAAAGAATTGCAGAAGAAGCTACAAGAGAAACACAAGTGTGAAATTCACTATGACACAGTGGCGAGGGGAAGGAATATTGCCTTGAGGGAAATATTTGGTAGCTGGGAGGACAGCTTCCAAATGTTGTTCTGCTGGAGGGCAAAGGTATTGAAGTGGTCACCAGGTAGTGTGATTGAAATTGACTTAAAGGAGGTAGATGGCAAGGTTTACTTCCATAGATTTTTTTGTGCATTAAGTCCTTGCATTGAGGGTTTTCAGAGGGTTGTAGGCCTTATCTGAGCGTAGACTCAACTGCACTTAATGGTAGGTGGAATGGACATTTGGCTGCAGCTATTGCAATAGATGGTCATGATTGGATGTACCCTGTTGTTTTTGGTTTCATAGATGGGGAAACAATAGATAACTAGACATGGTTCATGACTCAGCTACACAAAGCAATAGGAAACCTACCACTACTTGCTATTTGCACTGATGCATGCAAAGGTTTAGAGAAAGCTGTTAGAGATGTCTTCCCTAATGCTGAGCATAGAGAATGCTTTAGGCATCTAATGCAGAATTTCATAAAAAGATTTGGTGGAGATATTTTTTCAAAAATGTATCCTGCAGCAAGGACATATAGGCCTGAAGTTTTCCAATATTTCTTCACTGAAATTGTGACAGCTTGCCCTGAAGTATTGGAATGGCTTCATAACCACCACAAATTGTTGTGGATGAGAAGTGCTTTCAATCAAGAAATTAAGTGTGACTATGTTACCAATAATCTTGCAGAGTCTTATAATAACTGGATTAGAGATTGGAAGGATCTTCCTATAGTTGAGCTTGCTGATAAAATTAGAGAAATGTCAATGGTATTATGGAACAAGAGAAGGTTGATTTCAGAGAAACTCGAGGGTAACATCCTACATGCTATCCTAACTATACTGAAAGCAAGGACTAGGGGATTAGGAAACATGACCGTTGTGAAGGCAGGTTGTTTTGCTATAGAAGTACATGACACTACTAGCACACATAATAGACATGTTGTCAAGTCATCCTTGCATGAATGTACCTGTCTTGAATGGCAGCACACTGGAAAGCCTTGTCGGCATGCTTTGGTCTTGCTAACAGCCCAACAAAGTGCTGATGTAAAGTTGGAGGACTTCGTTCATGACTATTACTCTGTGCAGAGGTTCAAAAATGCATATAAGAGGCTGATTGAACCACTTCCAGATAAGACACAGTGGCCAAAAGTTGATATTCCTTTTCCTGTTGAGGCACCAGTTGCTAAAAAAGGTGTTGGAAGGTACAGGAAACTGAGAATTAAAGGTTCTTTGGAAGGAGGCAGTGGTGACAAAACCAAGAAGGCTGCCAAAGAGGCTACAAATGAAGCTGACAAAGAGGCTGAATTGGAGGCCAGTGAGGCTACTAAAGGTAAGCGGCAACTGATTAGAGGGAAAAGGAAATGCAAGAGATGTGGAGAATTGGGACATGGAGAAACTAGTTACAAGTGCAGGCTTAATGGGACTAAGAAACCACCAAAAAGGAATGCTAGGTCGAATACAACTAAGTATGGCCAAAATGCTAAGGTCCCTACAAAGAGGGCAAAAAAGCATGTTTCTGGGGAGCCTGACAATGAATGTGGCCAAGTCCCACCAGAACAAGGGAAACACTGCTACAGGACCCACCAGTCACAAGTCCAACCAGAACAAGGGAAACACTGCTGCAGGACCCACCAGTTACCAGTCCCACCAGAACAAGGGAAACACTGCTGCATGATAGTCCTAATAGGTTGACACGAAGGTACAAGTGTCCAATATTTTGTTATTCATTCATATGTCCAATATTCTATTTCATTAATTACAAACTTTTTTTCAAATGTCAGACAACTTTCGCTTCTGATGGAGGAAGAAACAAGTCCTCAGCCAATGCACAGTCTAATGGGAGAAGACACAAGTACTCCCAGCAAGATCCAAGGAAAAACAAAGAAGACAATTGCAAAGAAGCTGATGCCAAGGAAGAAACAAGTCCTCAGGAGCTGAATCTGTTAGGGTTTGTTGTATGTGGTATTGTAATTGACAATGTATATTTCTTGTGGAACTGAAGTATGTGGTATTGTACTTGACAATGTTTATTTCTTGTGGAACTGAAGTATGTGGTATTGTACTTGACAATGCAAAATAAAGTTGACTGCTTCTTCTATTTGCCAAAAGATGCAAAAGTGTGGCTGCTATTGTGCTGGGAATGTATCCAGAATTTGCATCTATGTACTCTTGTTGGAACCTCATTTATTGACTGCTTCTTCTGTTGCTGTTGTGCTGGAGTTGGAGTCATGGAAAGCATTCTAGATGCAAGATCTAAAGTGTGGCTGCAATTTTGTGTTTTTGCTATAGAAATTGCATTTAAAACATTGTGTATGTTACAAATTCAACCTGCATTTATATTGTTTTTTTCTATCTCTTGTGCTTCAGTTTGGCTAATATTAACTGGTGCTGGATAGCTGATACCCTCTTGCAGCATGGGCTACCGTTAATGTGATCAAGCAGATGAGACCAGACAGCTGATACCCTTTAGCAGGATGGACATTAAGGATTGGCACCACTGACTGCGTAGGCTGATAACTCCTTTCGGTGCTGCCAGGCACTAAAGCAGGTTGGCAAGCATCTCAGAAAAAGGGCTCAACTCTTGATCATCTTAGTTTCTTGGTAAATTTGGGCACATCATAGTAAATTTGGGCACGTGACACAATAAATGATACAAGTCACTAATACTTCCATTCATTTATTTCAGCACACAAGTTCTACAAGTACAGAAAGCACACTCATCACCCACTCTTAACAATTCCATACAAATTGGTCACTAGTACAAGTGCACAAACTAATATCAAGAATTTCAGCAAGAACACAATCTCTCTAGCTATTCCTGTCAGGTCCTTCAACTACCCTAGTTGTCCACCATCTCCCTTGGTCTGTTCTTCCGGTTGTGGCATCTTAGTGCTCTGAAAAATAGGCTAATAAGTGGCACATGCTTGTTATAACCAGCCATTGCTCATAGTCCTCCTGCCACTTCCACCACCATCCATCTGTCACCAATGCAAAGAAATTTCAATTGTTTGAACAATACAACACATGAATTACAAACAAAATGGAACAAATCATTGAACCGTTCGAGTTGAACAGATGTAGAACATGCGCCCATAGTTCTTCTCTGTCTTTGCCATCAATGCCTTGACAATGCGGCATTTGCATTTGTCGCAGTGGACAAGAGGGAGAATGACACTACTCCCAGCCCTCTGGATGGCCCCCGTCGAACTGCTGCTTCCATCCATTTGGGCGGCTCTGAAGTGGAGCGGTGCTAGCTGGCGCCTGCAGTGGAGGGGAAGGCACGAGGCGAGCCTGCACTAGCAGGGGAGGAGAAGGCATGGGGGCAGGCCGGTGCCGGCAAGGGAGAAGGCGGCGCTTGGATGTCCTGGGAGGCGGCAGCACTTGGATGGTCGGGAGGAGCCGGGCGAAGGCAGGACGAGGCACCTGGAGCGGCGTGGTGGCAGGGCGGTGCTGGCAGGGGAGGGGAGCGATGTGGTGGTAGGGCGGTGCCGGCAGGGGAGGGGGCGGTGTGGGGAAGGCCAGCATCGGTGCCAGCACGGGGAGGGAGCAGCGTGGGGGAAGGCCAGCGCTGGGGATGGAGGAGAGGGCCGATCCATTTTGTGTTCGATCCGTTCTGATGAAAGTTACAGCAGCTAGGGGTAGGAATGGAAGGAGGCATCTTCTTTTTTTTCCACGAACTAAAACTACCACAAATGTATTTCAACGGGTTGCATCCGTTTCATAATGGCAAAATAGCGAAACCACTTTGGGGGATGGTAAAACTACAAAACCCGTTTCTCATAATGGGTGAAATGCCAAAGTACCATCAATTATTGAAGAATTACCGCGAGGTCCAAGGGGATTTGTCATCAACCAGGCTGAATGCCGAGACGCTTTGTGGTGAGCTAGACGCCACGCGCGACGCACTTGAAGCTTCCAAGAATTTGGTCTCCTAGGAGTGAGGCGACATGGCGATCGCCCAGGGGCAGGTCCAACACATGATGAACCTTACTATGGTACAGAGCGCGCGGGTCGGCTCCCTATAGCAGTCCGTGCTAGCCTCCTATAACACGGCCTTCCCATTGGAACAGTGGATAATTTGTTCGCCACAGAGGAGCATCTCCAAGCCCTGCCAGCCCACCTTCGAGCCATGGTGACCGAAGCTATTCGTCAGGGGGCTGCCATGGTGCTGGCTACTGCCCAGCTTTTGATTGGCACAGCGGTGAACGTCCGGGTGGCGGAGCAAGGTTTTTTGCCGGGTTCGATGGACGATGACATCGCCAAACTGATCAAGTGATTCGAGCTGGCCGCCAACGCCGTCTTACCGAAGGTAGACGTGGATGAGATCCTGCATGCCAACCTCGACCCTTGATCTGTGTGACATATCATTACTATTAGTAGTCATGAATAGGTTTGATCTGTGGGATGCCCTTGCAAATATGTGAACTCTTATTTGCATGTTGGTGTTAACTTTATTTGAACTTTGTATTAGACCTTGTTTGGATGCATGTGTATCCACATCAATTCACATGTGTTGGAGTGGAATGGAATGGAATTTAGTTTAATTCCACTCTAATCCACTTCAACACATGTGGATTGAGATGAATACATGGACATCCTTGTTTGGATGCATGTGTATCCACTTTAATCCATATGTGTTGGAGTGGAATAGAATGGAATTTAGTTTAGTTCCACTCCAATCCACTTTAATACATGTGGATTGAGATGAATACATGCGCATCTAAACAAGGCCTTAGGTGAGTTAAACTTTGTAGAGCGTGGTGTAGCTCCAATCCACTTTAATACATGTGGATTGAGATGAATACATGCGCATCCACGGGTTTCGCAGTTTTAACATCCCTCAAAGTGGTTTCGCTATTTTGCCAATATGAAACGGATGCAACCCGTTGAAATATATTTGTGGTAGTTTTAGTTCGTGGAAAAAATAAAAGAAGACGTCTCCTTCCATTCCTACCCCTGGCCGCTGTAACTTTCATCAGAACAGATCGAACGCAAAATGGATCGGCCCTCTCCTCCATCCCCAGCGCTGGCCTTCCGCACGCCGCTCCCTCCCCGTGCCGGCGCCGGCGCTGGTCTTCCCCACGCCGCCCCCTCCTCTGTCGGCACCGCCCTGCCACCACGCCGCTCCCCTCCCCTGCCGGCACCGCCCTGCCACCACAGCGCTCCAGGTGCCTCGTCCCGCCTCCACCCGCCATCCAGGTTGCCGCGCCAGGCCAGCGCGCCCCCTAAGCTGGCGCCGCCCCCATGGATTGCAGTTGGAGTGATCTAATTCCTTGGTATGCACTCTCTCTCTCTCTCTCTCTTGTATTTGTAGTCCACGAACATAGTTCGAAACGCTGATAGAGTTGTTCGAATAGAAATTTAACTACATTTCTTGCATTCGCTTTATCCAGGCTCGATGTGGAGCCTGAGCTTAGATTAGATTCTGTTGCAGACACTTGTGATGTTGGTCACAATGCAAAGTCTGTAGACCATGGATATGGTGATGTTAGTGGCAATGCATTGGCTATAGAATATTATGGAGGTGTTGATTGGGACAACCAGCATATTGCTGACACAAATGATGAAGAGGGTGAGGGCAGGCAACAAATAATTGATGAGGATCAATTATTTCGTCTGTTGGGTTTGAGAACCAAGGATGATGAACATCGATCTCAAGAGCAGCAGGCTTCTACAGAGATGGAAAACGGGCCTGAAAATAGGAATGCCACTGTTGAGGAGGAGATTGACACAGCTGGGGCTGCCATTCCTGTTGGTGATCATGTGCCAGGGGAGAGAATCTTAGTCTATGACCCAAACAACCCTTGTATGGACATTGGCATTGTCTACCCTAACATGAAAGAATTTAGATTGGCTATGAGGCAGTTTGCAATAAATGAGGAGTTCGAGCTGCACATAGTGAAATCTGAGCCACAACGGTACATTGGGGACTGCAATGCAGAAGGCTGCCCGTGGCATATTGTTGGAAGGAGGCAACCTGATGGGACAACCATTAAGGTGTTTAACTAGTGGCTAACATTTTTCTACAATTTTTTTGTTGCTGGTCAATATCTAATCCATTGGTATTTTGTAGGTCACATGTTTGATTTCTCGGCATACATGCTCTTCTAGTGCAAGGAGGAAGACCACCACTCCAACAAGTGGCTCGGTAGCATCAAAGGCTATTCACCTCCTTAAGAAGGCTCCCAACATGGGCCCTAAAGAATTGCAGAAGAAGCTACAAGAGAAACACAAGTGTGAAATTCACTATGACACTGTGGCGAGGGGAAGGAATATTGCCTTGAGGGAAATATTTGGTAGCTGGGAGGACAGCTTCCAAATGTTGTTCAGCGGAAGCCCCCGGACCCCGGCGCTGTTCTAGCCCCCGGACCCCGGCCTCCACCGGTGGAATCGCCCGGATCCGGTCGGCACTCTCCGCCCAAGCCGTCCCCTCGGGCTGCACTGGCGGAATCCGCCGGATCCCGTCGACGCTCTCCGCCCAGGGCGTCCCCCCGGGCTCCATCGGCGGAACCCACCAGATCCTGGCGGCGCTCTCCGCCCATGCCGTCCCCCGCGCCGCTCAGAAATCTGTTGTGCATTTCCCAGAATCCAAACAGCCCGGAAGAGCACGTACTCTCGTTCCTTTTTCTTTCTCCCGTTCATCCGTTCCTCCCCCATCTCTCTCTCATTTGTTTCCTTTAGCGACGAATAGGTGGGTGCCGCCGCCCTTCGCCAGGTCTTCACCTGCGACGAGCATCCACCAGGTACGCTCGCCTCGTTCTGTCCCCTTCCTGCTGTGCGAAGCCGAGCACCCTGAACTCTAATGTAAGCTATTTGTTTCGGATCTGACCCCAATATACGTATACACATGATACCTGCTAACTTCGAGTTTTTGCGAACATTATCGGGTGGTCCGCCTGAGACAAATCCGGTATTGCTGCTTATGGTTTGAATTGTAATCTTTCTCTGTGACCTGTTTTGCCTGTCCTGTCGCTGATCCTCGTTGCTCTGTCCTGCATATGCTGCTACTGTGACCTTATAGTGGTGCCTATTTCTTGTGAATGTGAGAGGTTTACCATATGAGTCTGTCTACCCAACAACCATGTGTTTCAGCCAAAGCTAGCACATGGTTGTTGGCTGCCTAAAAACACATGAATTACAACACAGAAAAAACCATGTGTTTTAGGAGAAGCTAGCACATAAATTCTGTCAGAGAAAAAAAGCCCACGCAACTTGTGCTTCATGGTTCCCTGGTTCCTCACTGTGAACAAGCAGATCCAGCATATATTATGCGAGATAAGAGGATCACGTAGCTAGAAGAATCACACACACACACATACTGAAAACACATTTTTATTGGACAATTTCAATAAGTACTTTTGCAGCCACAGCATGTATATATGTTCTGCATTTCCTATATTCCTCTTCTAAATGAATTACCAAATCTGAAAGATAAAATTGTAGATTTTAAATAGTGCAATTAGTATTTTTAGTGTGGGGTTATGAATGCAAGACATTTCTCATTTTAGGGCAAACTAACTGACTGCAGACTAACAAATACTAACCTTATTGTTGAAGTTCCATCTGCCATTTTGTGTAAAAATGTCTTCATCATTCCCAGCTTTAAGTTAAAAAAAGACAGTTATAAGGTTTATGCCTTCAAAATTTCATGACAATTATCATAGGCTGACAGGCCTTCAGAAAATGATTGCAATTTTTGTAATGGTGACAAGAGAGATAAACAAGGATTGCAGGTATTGACACATTGAAAACTACCTACGTGTCAGTGTCCTAAGAACAATGCATTCCAAACTAACAAGAAATGGACATGCATCTTACTCTGTTATCATTGCCACCTGATGCAAGCTGACGATTGTTATAAGACCACTTGAGTCCAAAAACCTGGAAAATATGTGAGATTAGGGACCATACGTTACCAGAAAAGAAAATTGAAGCTTCAGTAGGATAATGTTTATACTTGAGAATGGGACATAACCTGAACTTTTCTTTGATTTGTACCTACAGATAGGTGAGTGCCACACTGTGCCCAACCCATAGAACAAACATTGTCATCCACCCCCAAATCACAAAGCTTGGTGACCTAGACAATGATAAACCTGTTAACAATCCATCTTCAATTCTAAGTGATGATATACCTTAAGGATGACCAGGTTGCTTACCTTGCTGCTGCATGCATTCCACAAAATAAACACAATTGCCCAGCCCAAACAGCGAAGGCTTCATGAGTTCCTGTTGCTGCTATCTGAAAACCAAGGAATGCTATAAGTTAATTGCTTACTACTGCTACTGAACTTAATAGGAACAACTAGATCCTGCACAGACAGAAACGCAAATGACAAAAATAAGATGTGTGTTAGCACATCTTTGTTCGTCTCTTACAAAGAACTCTGGTTAGTTTACATACTACAAGCAGTCAACATTGGTTATCACTCATTAGAGAGTGGGTGGGCGGTTGGGGAAGAAGAGAGCCGGACAGTAATCTAGGTCTCGGCAATGGCAAAAATCACAAAGAACAGAAATACAAGGACAAAAATGTGGTCTATATTGGCACAAATATAGACAGAGAGGCTGAGAAAGAGAGTGTGGGGTCTGTATTGGCACAAATCACTACAAACAGGGGTGTTCTAACTGCATCAACACATAATTGTCAGCCCACTATGCCTTTGTTACTGCATGTAGTTACCACAAATCACAATCGACATAATTCAAGATGTGTTAGCACAAATCACAAGTGACAAATTTTTTATATGAAAGGACAAGGACAAATAAAACGTGTGTGCTAGCACAAATCACAATTAACAAAGTTCAATATGTTTTAGCACAAATCACAAGAGATAATTTTTTTCTATGAAAGGACAAGGACAAAATAAGAGGTGTGTGCTAGCATAAATCACAATTAACAAAATTCAAGATGTGTTACCACAAATCACAAGAGATAATTTTTTTCTATGAAAGGACAAGGACAAAATAAGAGGTGTGTGCTAGCACAAATCACAATAAACAAAGTTTAAGATGTGTTACCACAAATCACAAGAGACAATGCTATGAATCAAGAACATGAATCAAGACTATGCTATGAATCAAGAACATGCAATATTTTATAAAAAAGGCAGGGGGGTAAAAGGCCATTTTTCAACCCCCATAACTCTTGGTTTCAGGAAAGCAGAAGAAAATCAAGTGGATCCTGTATCATGCCAAAACATATGCTCTTAAGAATCTCAAGAGGACTGTCCCACATGTACACAAAAAATTGTTAAATTGCTAATGCGGTCAGATCTTGCTAACAGTGTCATATAGTGATAATGAATGATACGAACTCCAGTCATATACAGTTGACATTACAGACAAAAAAACAAGCTCAAACGAACTTGGTTTCCCTGTCTGAGCATCAAGTACAAACGACTGGAGGGAATATAAGCCATAAGAGTAGACCTCAAGTGACTGGAGGGAGTATAAGGCACAAGGGTGAAGACCTCAAAACAAAGGTTAACGCAGACATACTTAATATTACTAACCCCTTCATATACTTTGCACTTAAAAACGGATGAAAACAAGTTTATACAATGTTCTAAAGGAGTTCATTTAAAAGGTACAACTGAACCCAACAGAACATGCCCAAAAAGGACAAGGACAAAAATATCATGAAACCAGCTGATATCTACACTACCTTTCGGCTACCAACGAGTGTCAAAGCAAGCAAAACCAGCATTTTCACTATAGTTAAGGAAACAATTGTTGTATCAAGCCAAATTAGATCTATTCCTTAAAGAGAAGACTTGTATTAAAATAGAAATGAGATGCACTCCTTAAAAATGTACTATCTAGTGCTTACATTGAAACAAAAGACACGTTTCTAGTCCCAAATAGCCCATCCAGAAGAATATCAATGCCCTAAAGCAAGAACAATTGCATGCTCCAAGTTAACTAAAATAGTGACAAAGTTATTTATAAAGAACATATATTGCATATGTTACACACCATAATTGCAGTAGTTGAAGTGTGTAATTTACTACTAATAAATGTGCAATCAAGAAAATGGTGCTTCTAAATAAAGTATGATAGGAATATGAATGTAAGATTGGAATGCAATAGACATTGCATAATATTTATGCATCATATATGTGTATCCATAAAAACCCCAAACACCTCACTAAATTAGACAACACTCTACACATCACAGGAATTGACGCTAGATTACAGAGTTAATGACATAACATTATACAACATTCCCCCTAGATAGTGTTTTGAACATGTAACATTAAAAAAACTCATGACTGGGTGGTTTATATTGACAGACCACTGCAGCAGAGAATACTGGTGCAACAAAATTACTATCTTCCTTTTCTTGAACATTGTATACTGAGCTCGAAGTGAGTTCAAACTATAAGTTTTTTAACAGTGTTCAGTAAAACACCCATATGTATAGTTCTCACCTTTATCGAAGCACAAATAGCATCTCGACTGACCATAACAATGCCATCTACTAGCTCTCTGCACTGGCGAAATGTTTCCTCCCCAACAGTTTTGACAGCTACACCATCAGCAAGCCCACCAACATGCTCCAACATGACCCTCTTACATTGACACAAGGATAATGGCATTGCATTTGCATCTGAGGGTTCCACCCCAATTATTTTCACCTGTACAAAGAAAAATGTTTCAAAAACATTCCAAAAAATATCAGCCTGACTAGAAACCAATGTAAGATCCAGAAAGAAATTACATTCACAAGATTGATCCAATATGAAACGATTCAACTTAAAAATGAACTTAATATATCAGGGACACGCCAGTCTCCATGAAGGCGTGTAAAGAAACTTTGTTGTCTTCAGCATAGGATTTTTAAAAGAAAAAAGAAATGGTAAGATGGAAAGCAGACCTCTGGGCAAACCCGTTTTACATAGGCAGCAATTCCACCAATTAATCCACCACCTCCAACAGGTACAAATATTGCATGCATTGGACCTTGCAGCTGCCGAACAATTTCCATGCCGACAGTTCCTTGTCCAGTGATGACATCAGGATGATCAAAGGGAGGTATGAATGTGCGGCCTTCCTACTGACATCGTAATTTTGCGTATGACTGAGCTTCATCATAAGAGTCCCCCTCAAGGACCACCGTTGCACCCAACCTCTCCACTGATTTCCACTGGAATTAAGGTGTTGCATTATTCAGTGAGCACTAAAGTAAACTAAATCATGTAAAGGGATGTCTTAAGTTCAGCATCTAAAGATCGGAAACCTTGATTTCTGGTGTTGTCACGGGCATGACGATGACAGCATCGCATCCCAGTCTCTGAGCGGAAAGAGCAACACCCTGGCAATGGACTCTCATGGAAGAATGATTTCCTTATTAATAGTCAACCCCTAAAAGTAAAAAGGGACATATTGCATATCCTCAACACTAAAATTGCAGTGCTCAATAATTGCAATTTACAGCATTGCTGGTTGCAATTATTAAGTAACTGAATGTTTTATTTGTTTTTTCGTGAATAGAACAAATTAATAGGAACAGAGCACTGCGACTATTATGGACAAGAACAGAGTAATGAAAGGGAGGCAATAAAGTTATATCTTACCAGCACCACTTTTACCACCCAGCAAGCATCTTTGTAGGGAAACAGAGAGCTCAGCAGACAATTCTTCAGAACCTCTACCCTAGAAAACTCCAAATAAAGGAAATAAGATGTATACAAAAGTCTGAATCAACAGCAACATACCTCATATGTAACCACACCACCAGAGTCTGAATCTTGGTGAAGGGTTGCTGTACAAACAGCTCCAGATGCTCAAATGATGCACACTGCCCTTGGGCCTTGTTGAGAGAAGGCCATTATTCTGGCAGCAACGTCCTGCACAAATAGGAAAGCTATAATCGGCATCCCCATGGTTGGTATTTACCAAAGTTAACAATTGGCACTATAGCAACCACCAATCAGATAGCAAAATAAATGCAACAATAAGAACACATGAATGGCTAACAAATCACATGGCTAATCAAGGACCAGTCGGCATAAGCATTTGGGGAAACACATTATTAGAGGCCATCATCAACCTATGATGTAGAAACACATAGTGGGGAGAGCACCATTACAGTATATGTTTTATGCAGGTAGCACAAATGAGCAGTTGGGCACTATTGTGATAAGTTCTATGTGCTCGATTCAGTGGTGTCCGTCCCCCATTTTCATTTCATTTTGGCTTCTTCCAGGCGACGCGCCGCTCTCGGCGACCAACCGGCGATTTCTAGGGTTCGTCGAGCTAGGTTCTCTCCGTTGCCTTCGTGTCTTCCATGGATGCTAGGGCCGACCGGTGATTTCTAGTGCGTTTTGGTTTGTCCCCTTTGTTGTGAATGTTGTTTTCCCGGCCGTCTCCGACGAGCGTCCTACTGAGAGTACGCCGCTGCCGCGCTCTTTCTTGCCTCGCGGCGCCGCGCCGTGACTCGGCTGCTCGCGGGAATGCTGTCCCAGCCCCCGCCTGGGACCCCGGCGCTGTTCTAGCCCCCGGACCCCGGCCTCCACCGGTGGAATCGCCCGGATCCTATCGGCACTCTCCGCCCAAGCCGTCCCCTCGGGCTGCACTGGCGGAATCCGCCGGATCCCGTCGACGCTCTCCGCCCAGGCCGTCCCCCCGGGCTCCATCGGCGGAACCCGCCAGATCCTGGCGGCGCTCTCCGCCCATGCCGTCCCCCACGCCGCTCAGAAATCTATTGTGCATTTCCCAGAATCCAAACAGCTCGGAAGAGCATGTACTCTCGTTCCTTTTTCTTTCTCCCGTTCATCCGTTCCTCCCCCATCTCTCTCTCATTTGTTTCCTTCGGCGATGAATAGGCGGGTGCCGCCGCCCTTCGCCAGGTCTTCACCTGCGACGAGCATCCACCAGGTACGCTCGCCTCGTTCTGTCCCCTTCCTGCTGTGCGAAGCCGAGCACCCCGAACTCTAATGTAAGCTATTTGTTTCGGATCTGACCCCAATATACGTATACACATGATACCTGCTAACTTCGAGTTTTTGCGAACATTATCGGGTGGTCCGCCTGAGACAAATCCGGTATTGCTGCTTATGGTTTGAATTGTAATCTTTCTCTGTGACCTGTTTTGCCTGTCCCGTCGCTGATCCTCGTTGCTCTGTCCTGCATATGCTGCTACTGTGACCTTATAGTGGTGCCTATTTCTTGTGAATGTGAGAGGTTTACCATATTGCTTCCTTTGGTTGTTATAAATTGTCTAGTGTAATTTGCGCGTTATGGTGTAGCAGACTGATGTCTTGTAGGCTGTAGCTTTCATTCCACTTTTGGAATGATAGTTTTAGGGCTTGATAAGTGGCCAAGTAGATGGACTTCATTTTCTCTAGGTTTTCGACTTGCTCATGGATAACCTATGCTGGAGTTCCCTGTTAATACATGTTGTAAGCTTATTGTATATGATTATTTTACATCATCACTGTTGTTTCTAAACTCTCTGTAACTTGCCAAATTGTAGGATTGTGGTCCAGGTCATCTCCCCATTCACTGGCTTCAGCAGCAATATTCTTGCTGGCAACAAGTGACCTTTCTACAGTTTTATGTAATTTCCACAGCGATGGATGAAACAGTACCTGGTTTCCTGAAGCTGAAACTTTTCTGCAACATTTTGTCATTTTTCTCCTCACATTCAAAGTTTAGAGTTTATGATACAAGCATGATTGGTCCTTGAACACTATACAAGCATGACGGGTCCTTGATACAAGCTGAAACTTTTCTGTTACCGTGTTCTGCATATTAGTGTGATCCATAGTCAGTTAACTTATCTTTGCCTAGGTTATTTATCCTGTGCTTGTCCCTCTCTTATTTGATTTTGTTTTCTATTGTACATGGTTGGCTCCCTACATTGTATACTTAGAAAGGATTGTTTGGTCCAGGAAGCAATCAGGACATTGACATTGTAGGAATTACAGTATAACCCTATGAAAATCATGGAGTTTAAGTGTTCGGTTTGCTGCCATTGGTGCATTGGTTTTCAGTTTAACAGAGACAAGTTCCAAGTCCTGTGTTGCAAGCTTTTACTTTTCTGAAACCTGAATGCAAGTGACTGTGAGCATTCTTTTGGTGTTTGTTTTTTTTCTGAAAATTAAATGCCCTGCTTCTCATGATGTGAAAGTATCTCAAATAGATGAACTCTGCTGATCCAAAAGCTCAAATAGATAAAGGCATCTGAATGTTGCAATCATCAGGTTAGGTGTTATATATGTAGGTTAACTAATTTTTTTTTTTTGAAAACTGAATGGCAAATATTGCAAGTTCTATGCGCTCTGTGCATATTTGCTTGTTTGAAAATGGCTACTTGTGTTCATTAACCAAAAATGCCATAGTGTATGTTTGAATGTGCTCTTGGAACATGGCCATGTATCATAAGTCAGTCAGTGAAATCAACACTTTAGTTATTCAATACCCAGCCTGAAAGAAAAAAAAGAAGAGAACGTATATGTTGTTAAGGAGAGATGAAAGGCTGCAGCAGGTCACCTTGTGCTTTTATATTATTTGCACTGAACTATATATTATCTGCACTGAACTATGTATATAGGTGTCGTAGTACTGGTGATGTTATTACTGTATGCCTAGTTTTGTAAAGATTGTAATGGCTAATACAAATATGGACGTTTCAGTGGGCCAACTGATGTGTGTATGATATATCCTTTTTGTTTCATTGCTATTGATTTTGTGTAACTATTTTGTACTTCTACTAGAAAGCAACATATATTTATTTAAAATTTTAGTTCTGATGGTGACTTTACACCAAATTGTTCTTTAGGACAATAGCTATAGACATGATACAATAAGGTCAACCAAAAGGTTCTTTCCAATGAGATACACAAGCAGAAACTACTTGGTTCTTGTAATGATGTTACATATCCTACTGACTAAAGTCAGAAACTACTGTGCCTCTCCAATTTCACAATCATAGGAAATACTAAAATTTTGACCTTTTCTATTTGTTGACTTCCAGAATCATGAGTGAAACAGGGCACAATGTACAAGTCACTAACCTCTCGAGCAAAGTATCCGAAAGTGATCTTCATGAGTTCTTTTGGTTCTCTGGTCCTATTGAGCACATAGAAATTATCACAATAGTGCCCAACTGCTCATTTGTGCTACCTGCATAAAACATATACTGTAATGGTGCTCTCCCCACTATGTGTTTCTGCATCATAGGTTGATGATGGCCTCTAATAATGTGTTTCCCCAAATGCTTATGCCGACTGGTCCTTGATTAGCCATGTGATTTGTTAGCCATTCATGTGTTCTTATTGTTGCATTTATTTTGCTATCTGATTGGTGGTTGCTATAGTGCCAATTGTTAACTTTGGTAAATACCAACCATGGGGATGCCGATTATAGCTTTCCTATTTGTGCAGGACGTTGCTGCCAGAATAATGGCCTTCTCTCAACAAGGCCCAAGAGCAGTGTGCATCATTTGAGCAACTGGAGCTGTTTGTATAGCAACCCTTCACCAAGATTCAGACTCTGGTGGTGTGGTTACATATGAGGTATGTTGCTGTTGATTCAGACTTTTGTATACATCTTATTTCCTTTATTTGGAGTTTTCTAGGGTAGAGGTTCTGAAGAATTGTCTGCTGAGCTCTCTGTTTCCTGCAAAGATGCTTGCTGGGTGGTAAAAGTGGTGCTGGTAAGATATAACTTTATTGCCTCCCTTTCATTACTCTGTTCTTGTCCATAATAGTCGCAGTGCTTTGTTTCTATTAATCTGTTCTATTCACGAAAAAACAAATAAAACATTCAGTTACTTAATAATTGCAACCAGAAATGCTGTAAATTGCAATTACTGAGCACTGCAATTTTAGTGTTGAGGATATGGAATATATCCCTTTTTACTTTCAGGGGTTGACTATTAGTAAGGAAATCATTCTTCCACGAGAATCCTTCCAACTTTTTTGATCTGGGTTTTGTGTAGTGGGTTGTACTGAGCGGTTTGGGATTTATAGTTTGTCTGTTTCCCACATTTTCTACAATTGTGTAATGTCTTTCTGGGCCACAACTTTTTCTTTGTTTATTGTGATTTGTGCTAGCCCACACCATAGTTAAATTAGTAATAATACTAGTACTTTTCTAATAGCCAGAGGCAAATCATTTCTCCCTTTCATTACTGAAGCTGCACTTGCATGGCAATTGTCTCTTGTGTTCTTGTGCTAAAACAAATTGAAATCTATTTTTTGTGATTTGTGCCAACATACACCAAGTTTTTGTCCTTGTCCTTTCATAGAAAAAAATTGTCAAAGTTCATGAAGTGTTAGCACAGATCATAAGAGACAATTTTTTATCAATCGAGGTTTGTTTGCCTCCTTGTCTAGTTGACTTGTTTTAGAGCATCTTTTGCAGTTAAAATTTTCAGTTGTATTCTTGCATTTGTGATGGCCAATGATTGCATTTGTGAGGAAGTTCAGAAGTTTTGCTTCTGCTTTGCCAATAGGTGGAGTTCTGCTCCTAGAGAATGTTAGATTATACAAGAAGGAAGAGAAGAACGACACTGAGTTTTGCTAAGAAGCTAGCATCTGTTGCTGACCATTTTTTGTCAATGATGTATTTTTCAGCACGGCACACAGAGCTCATGCTTCAACTAAAGGAGTTACCAAGTATTTTTTTGAAGGCTGCTTCTACATTCTAAACAAGTCATAAGAGAAAAATGCCTGATTATAGTTTAGAGTTGTCTTTGTGCATAGTTGCCTGATTTTATTAGGTGGTTTTCTGTCAATGATACTTCTACAGGAGCACTTATGTCTTATGCCAGTTGTACTTTAGTGATACCAAAGAACTATTTCTGATCAAGACAACTTAAAGATTCATTAATCCAAACAATTTAAAAAATCAGTTACATAATTGCAGTTTGCTATAATATAGATTGCAAGCATCAGGCACTGCAATTTTAGTTCTAAGCATATGCAATATGCTGTTGTTGAACCGTTAGCCTCGTTGTTACTAAATTGTTACTTGTGATTTGTGCTAGTATTTTGCCATACACACGTTTTATACATGATATGGTTCCTAATTTAATTTTGTTTGACTGTATTTAGCATTTATATGTGCTATTCCAAATTCATTGAAAACTGCTATTCTACTTTTATGTTTTCTTTACTTTCCTCATATTTTGTTTGCTTGCTGTACAGGTGTTCTCATTCAAATTGCGAGGAGCATACAACATGATGGCAAAGCTCCCCTGTGAGCAGTTAGAGAGGGGCGTCATATGCTCCTCTGCTGGAAACCATGCCCAGGGTGTTGCTCTTTCTGCTCAGAGACTGGGATGCAATGCTGTCATCGTCATGCCCGTGACAACACCAGAAATCAAGGTTTCTGATCTTTAGATGCTGAACTTAAGACATCCCTTTACATGATTCAGTTTACTTTAGTGCTCACTGAATAATGCAACACCTTAATTCCAGTGGAAATCAGTGGAGAGGTTGGGTGCAACGGTGGTCCTTGAGGGGGACTCTTATGATGAAGCTCAGTCATACGCAAAATTACGATGTCAGCAGGAAGGCCGCACATTCATACCTCCCTTTGATCATCCTGATGTCATCACTGGACAAGGAACTGTCGGCATGGAAATTGTTCGGCAGCTGCAAGGTCCACTGCAAGCAATATTTGTACCTGTTGGAGGTGGTGGATTAATTGGTGGAATTGCTGCCTATGTAAAATGGGTTCGCCCAGAGGTCTGCTTTCCATCTTACCATTTCTTTTTGCTTTTAAAAATCCTATGCTGAAGACAACAAAGTTTCTTTACACGCCTTCATGGAGACTGGCATGTCCCTAATATATTAAGTTCATTTTTAAGTTGAATCGTTTCATATTGGATCAATCTTGTTAATGTAATTTCTTTCTGGATCTTACATTGGTTTCTAGTCAGGCTGATATTTTTTTGGAATGTTTTTGAAACATTTTTCTTTGTACAGGTGAAAATAATTGGGGTGGAACCCTCAGATGCAAATGCAATGGCATTATCCTTGTGTCAAGGTAAGAGGGTCATGTTGGAGCATGTTGGTGGGCTTGCTGATGGTGTAGCTGTCAAAACTGTTGGGGAGGAAACATTTCGCCTGTGCAGAGAGCTAGTAGATGGCATTGTTATGGTCAGTCGAGATGCTATTTGTGCTTCGATAAAGGTGAGAACTATACATATGGGTGTTTTATTGAACACTGTTAAAAAACTTATAGTCTGAACTCACTTCGAGCTCAGTATACAATGTTCAAGAAAAGGAAGATAGTAATTTTGTTGCACCAGTATTCTCTGCTGCAGTGGTCTGTCAATATAAACCACCCAGTCATGAGTTTTTTTAATGTTACATGTTCAAAACACTATCTAGGGGGAATGTTGTATAATGTTATGTCATAAACTCTGTAATCTAGCGTCAATTCCTGTGATGTGTAGAGTGTTGTCTAATTTAGTGAGGTGTTTGGGGTTTTATGGATACACATATAGGATGCATAAATATTATGCAATGTCTATTGCATTCCAATCTTACATTCATATTCCTATCATACTTTATTTAGAAGCACCATTTTCTTGATTGCACATTTATTAGTAGTAAATTGCACACTTCAACTACTGCGATTATGGTGTGTAACATGTGCAATATCTATTCTTTATAAATAACTTTGTCACTATTTTAGTTAACTTGGAGCATGCAATTGTTCTTGCTTTAGGGCATCGATATTCTTCTGGATGGGCTATTTGGGACTGGAAACGCGTCTTTTGTTTCAGTGTAAGCACTAGACAGTACATTTTTAAGGAGTGCATCTCATTTCTATTTTAATACAAGTCTTCTCTTTAAGGAATAGATCTAATTTGGCTTGATACAACAATTGTTTCCTTAACTGTAGTGAAAATGCTGGTTTTGCTTGCTTTGACACTCGTTGGTAGCCGAAAGGTAGTGTAGATATCAGCTGGTTTCATGATATTTTTGTCCTTGTCCTTTTTGGGCATGTTCTGCTGGGTTCAATTGTACCTTTTAAATGAACCCCTTTAGAACATTGTATAAACTTGTTTTCATCCGTTTTTAAGTGCAAAGTATATGAAGGGGTTAGTAATATTAAGTATGTCTGCGTTAACCTTTGTTTTGAGGTCTTCACCCTTGTGCCTTATACTCCCTCTAGTCACTTGAGGTCTACTCTTATGGCTTATATTCCCTCCAGTCGTTTGTACTTGATGCTCAGACAGGGAAACCAAGTTCGTTTGAGCTTGTTTTTTTTTGTCTGTAATGTCAACTGTATATGACTGGAGTTCGTATCATTCATTATCACTATATGACACTGTTAGCAAGATCTAACCGCATTAGCAATTTAACAATTTTTTGTGTACATGTGGGACAGTCCTCTTGAGATTCTTAAGAGCATATGTTTTGGCAAGATACATGATCCACTTGATTTTCTTCTGCTTTCCTGAAACCAAGAGTTATGGGGGTTGAAAAATGGCCTTTTACCCCCCTGCCTTTTTTATAAAATGTTGCATGTTCTTGATTCATAGCATAGTCTTGATTCATGTTCTTGATTCATAGCATTGTCTCTTGTGATTTGTGGTAACACATCTTAAACTTTGTTTATTGTGATTTGTGCTAGCACACACCTCTTATTTTGTCCTTGTCCTTTCATAGAAAAAATTGTCTCTTGTGATTTGTGGTAACACATCTTGAATTTTGTTAATTGTGATTTGTGCTAGCACACACCTCTTATTTTGTCCTTGTCCTTTCATAGAAAAAAATTGTCTCTTGTGATTTGTGCTAAAACATATTGAACTTTGTTAATTGTGATTTGTGCTAGCACACACGTTTTATTTGTCCTTGTCCTTTCATAGAAAAAAATTGTCACTTGTGATTTGTACTAACACATCTTGAATTCTGTTGATTGTGATTTGTGGTAACTACATGTAGTAACAAAGGCATAGTGGGCTGACAGTTGTGTGTTGATGCAGTTAGAACACCCCTGTTTGTAGTGATTTGTGCCAATACAGACCCCACACTCTCTTTCTCAGCCTCTCTGTCTATATTTGTGCCAATATAGACCACATTTTTGTCCTTGTATTTCTGTTCTTTGTGATTTTTGCCATTGCCGAGACCTAGATTACTGTCCGGCTCTCTTCTTCCCCAACCGCCCACCCACTCTCTAATGAGTGATAACCAATGTTGACTGCTTGTAGTATGTAAACTAACCAGAGTTCTTTGTAAGAGACGAACAAAGATGTGCTAACACACATCTTATTTTTGTCATTTGTGTTTCTGTCTGTGCAGGATCTAGTTGTTCCTATTAAGTTCAGTAGCAGTAGTAAGCAATTAACTTATAGCATTCCTTGGTTTTCAGATAGCAGCAGCAGGAACTCATGAAGCCTTCGCTGTTTGGGCTGGGAAATTGTGTTTATTTTGTGGAATGCATGCAGCAGCAAGGTAAGCAACCTGGTCATCCTTAAGGTATATCGTCACTTAGAATTGAAGATGGATTGTTAACAGGTTTATCATTGTCTAGGTCACCAAGCTTTGTGATTTGGCGGTGGATGACAATGTTTGTTCTATGGGTTGGGCACAGTGTGGCACTCACCTATCTGTAGGTACAAATCAAAGAAAAGTTCAGGTTATGTCCCATTCTCAAGTATAAACATTATCCTACTGAAGCTTCAATTTTCTTTTCTGGTAACGTATGGTCCCTAATCTCACATATTTTCCAGGTTTTTGGACTCAAGTGGTCTTATAACAATCGTCAGCTTGCATCAGGTGGCAATGATAACAGAGTAAGATGCCTGTCCATTTCTTGTTAGTTTGGAATGCATTGTTCTTAGGACACTGACACGTAGGTAGTTTTCAATGTGTCAATACCTGCAATCCTTGTTTATCTCTCTTGTCACCATTACAAAAATTGCAATCATTTTCTGAAGGCCTGTCAGCCTGTGATAATTGTCATGAAATTTTGAAGGCGTAAACCTTATAACTGTCTTTTTTTAACTTAAAGTTGGGAATGGTGAAGACATTTTTACACAAAATGGCAGATGGAACTTCAACAATAAGGTCAGTATTTGTTAGTCTGCAGTCAGTTAGTTTGCCCTGAAATGAGAAATGTCTTGCATTCATAACCCCACACTAAAAATACTAGTTGCACTATTTAAAATCTACAATTTTATCTTTCAGATTTGATAATTCATTTAGAAGAGGAATATAGGAAATGCAGAACATCTATACATGTTGTGGCTGCAAAAGTACTTATTGAAATTGTCCAATAAAAATGTGTTTTTAGTATGTGTGTGTGATTCTTCTAGCTACGTGATCCTCTTATCTCGCATAATATATGCTGGATCTGCTTGTTCACAGTGAGGAACCAGGGAACCATAAAGCACAAGCTGCGTGGGCTTTTTTTCTCTGACAGAATTTATGTGCTAGCTTCTCCTAAAACACATGGTTTTTTCTATGTTGTAATTCATGTGTTTTTTAGGCGGCCAACAATCATGTGCTAGCTTTGGCTGAAACACATGGTTGTTGAGCAGACAGACTCTAAAATAAATAAATCGCTGTGGTAAAGAATTGCAAGTCTTGTACAGCCCCACTTGTCAGCCTCAGAAATAGCGGACGCCGACCCCACCTGCCATCCTCTCCCACCCACGCTCCTACGCAATCTTTCCGCCGCCGCCGATGCCCCCATGTCCGGCCACCACGCCTGCCGCCACGACTCCACGGACCTCACCAGCAAGCTCCAAGCCACCATCTCTCTCTCCTCTCGCCGTGCCGCACCCACGCCACGACGCACGCCGCCTGCTCAGTGTGCCGCCGCACTCCTCCTCTGCTCGTCGGCGTCGCACCACCGCCGGCCAAACAGACACCACCACCAGCACCGCTCCGTCGCCATGGCTCACCCCTGCCGCTTCCGGAGCTCCGGCGAGGCCCATTTGGCGCAGCTACCCGCCCCGGCCGTCCGCCGCTGCCGACGATCCCGGCGACCCTTGATCCCCGAGCCACGGCGGATGAGTCACGGGTCTCCCGAGCACCCTCCCGTGCGCACGCGCGTGCTCCAACGCATGGCACGGCGACGGATCGAGCGCGGGGCCGAACGCCTCTGTTGCGGCCACAAGCATGGTGACATCAGGGTGGCGCCCCGATGCCGTCATATCCTTCCTTTTCCAGTTGAGAAATAAGTCAGTGTATACAAAGCAAATACATTTATACCCTGCCTTATACATTCTCATCTTGTGAGTCCAAATACGATCCAACGTCCAGAATCATATCAGACATGAGGTAGCTTTTAATGATATGTTTCTTGCGTGATACAAACTCTGGTGGCGCTACATGCAAGTAGCAGTCACTCTGCGCCGGCAGCCTCAACTGCAGCATGTCCCACCACTCGCGCTCTCCACTACTTCCACCTTTGACTTCACACATTGCTTGTTTACGAGAGGGAGGCAGTGAAAAGATTGGCAACCCCTGACAAAGAGCTTCTCCCAGCTTGGTGTTTCAAATTGAAACAGGACATCATCATGGATGTGCAGCAAGTGTGGCAGTTCCTGGAGGTAGATCCTTTTGATGTTTGGGAGTGGAGAAGGTGCTACCTCATGTCTGGGTTGTTTGTAGAAAATTGTCTTTAGGTTGGGGCAAAAGAGAATGATCAGAGTCTCCGGTGCAGGCAATGACAAAAAAACATGGGAAAAGTTTCTCTAGGTTGAGGCAGTTCTCAAGGTGAATGTGTTTTAGTAGCTTCAAAGTGATTAGCTCATAGTAAGTTTCATTAGGTGGCATAACAGGCTAAACAATGCATACTAGGTTCTTAAGGCAGGAGGCCTGCAGTATGCTTAGGGATTGTAATACCTCTGTGTGTTTTTCTTCCATTCTCAATGGGGTTACCATTCTAAATACTGTTGTCATCTGCTGGCAGCGATGGAGCTGGCATTCTTCTAGTGACATAAGACTATAATTGAGGTCAGTAAGGCATCTGATGAAATTATCATATGTAATGAATATTGAGTTTGTAACAGAGAGAATATGCCTAAGCAATTTGGGTATTGATTCTTTGCTGATATCTCAACATGACGTTGCCTTGGCTGAAGTTTCATCATGGGCAAATTGCTAGCTGCCACAGAATACTGGACATCACAATAAGTTAGGCACCTCTGGATCCTGGTACGCAGCTCAACTTCTATGTTCCGTGGCTCCTTGCCTCTCACACTGCATGGTTTAACTTGGACACTGAATGACTGAAGAAACTGTCCTTCCTTGACTAACTTGTTAGCAACATCCGCGTTGAAGCTATGAAACATTTTGGGGTCATTTATGTTGATGACAGCTGTTGGTCCCGAGATCTCCCGCACGGGTGAGCCGACCGTTCACTGTCGTTGCCGACCACACACACTACGGCTGGAGGTAGAAGAGGGAGGGAGAACATAGCGCGCACACACACAGCACAAGCACCAGCGTTGGTCGGAGCTCTGCAAAGGAGATGGCAAAACTGAACTCACTCACTTTACTGAGTTACAGTGGGAAGCTACATATGCAACTCTACCCATCTAATCCTAGTACACAGACATGCCATGCTGCTATAGTGACTAGATGTGACAGCAGGGCTGACTTTGGCGCCTGCCCCTGCTGTGGCTACAGTGCGGCAGGGGAGCCTTTCGGCGCCTATCCCTGCCGCGGCTACAGTGCAGCAGCAGGGAGCCCTTTCGGCGCCTGCCCCTGCCGTGCGTTCAGAGATGGGAGAGCAGCAGATTACTTTACAATTCTTCCCCTAATCATGCTGCTAACCCTAGAACATCCACCATACCGATCATTCTCTTCAACTCCGTGAACCGAAGACGGCTGAACGGCTTGATGAGGACGTCCACGAGTTGTCGACCAGTTTTGACGAACTCGATGACGATCTGCCCTTCATCGACACGGTTCCTGAGGAAGTGGAACTTGATGTCGATGTGCTTGCTCCGATCGTGGAGAACCGGATTCTTCGCGAGGGCGATGGCGGGTTGGTTGTCCACCATCAGTGCTGGTGGGTGAGCTTCCACACCGGTCAGCTCGCCCAGCAGCCAGCGCAGCCACACAGCTCGCTGTGGCCACCACCACGTACTCTACCTCACACGTGGACAGCGCCACCATCTTCTATTTCAGCGATAGCCATAAGCTTGGAGCCGACCCGAGGAAGACGAGCACGCCAGAGGTGCTCCACCATTCGTCGATGTCCTCCGCCATGTCTGCATCGCTGAACACAGTGAGCTGCAGCCCACTTCCGCCGGTCTTGGGGAAGATGATCCCCTGATCCACCGTCCCCTTGACATAGCGCAGCTGCCGCTTCACCGTGGCCCAGTGATCCTCTCGGGGATCCTCCATGAAGCGGCTGACATAGCCCACGGCGAACGTAATGTCTAGCCTCGTGTGGACTAGGTAGCGTAGACTACCGATGATGCTCCGGTAGAGTGTTGCATCTACCCTCGCCGTTGTACTGGCTTTCGTTAGCTTTAGCTGCTCCTCCATCGGAGTCATGCACGACTTGCACTCAGCCATGCCGCTCCGCTCCAATAGTTTCGAGGCATACGCGCTCTAACCAAGTGTGAGCGCCTTCTTCCCTTGTCTCACCTCGATGCTGAGGTAGTAGGAGAGTGCGTTAAGATCGCTCATTCAAAAACGAGCCGCCATCTCGTGCTTGAAGCTATCGATGTCCTCCGCACGCACGCCGATGATGATCGAGTCGTCCACATACATGCCGACGACGAGCTCCTCATTCCCCATCGCCGTGTGTAGAGCACATGCTCGGTTGCACACCACGTGAACCTAAGCTCGTCCAGTGTGGCATCAAGCTTAGCATTCCATGCTCATGGGGCCTGTCGTAGCCCATAGAGCGGCTTGCGCAGTCAGAGCACCCTGTGCTCCGCTCCCTTGACGGTGAAACCCAGAGGTTGCCTGATGAAGACCGTCTCTGCCAGATCGCCATTGAGGAAGGCTGATTTTACATCCAAGTGATGGACGCGCTAGTCCTTCGCTGCTGCCAAAGCCAGCAACAATCGGATAGACTCCATGTGCGCTACCGGCACAAAGACTTCCTTGAAGTCGATGCCCTCTCGCTGGACAAAGCATCGAGCGACGAGGCGCCTTGTGCTTAACAATGGTGCCGCGCTTGTCCCGCTTGACCTTGTACACCCACTTGAGGCTGATTGGACGGCATCGTAGAGGTGGATCAACGAGCTCCCAAGTCTCATTTTCATCGATCACCTTCATCTCCTCCAGCATCACCCATCGCCAATTTGCATCGCGCTCGACCAGTGTGAACGTGGGTGGTTCCTCTACACTGATGATAAGCAGCTCTAGGTCATTGAGTAGCTGACCCACCAGACCTGAGGACCTTGTTCTATCGACAATGTCGTCCAGCCTGCCAAATCGCACCTCCTCACCGTCGTGGAAAGCATCCACGAACTCTGTGATGTCGCTTGGAGGTGAAGCGAACTTGATCAGCATCGATGGAGTCCCCTATTCTGCCAGAGTGGTTGGCATAGCATCTGGAGTGCTCGGCATCCCGGCTGTAGTGCTCAGCACCACTCCTATGTGCTCGGCCCCCCTCCCGGAGTGCTTGGCACCGCCCTAGGAGTGCTCGACACCAATCTTGGAGTGATCGGCACCACTGCAAGACCTCTTAGCTCCGCTACAGGAGTGTTTGTCACCCGTCCTAAAGTGGTCAGCATCACTGCAGGACCGCTCGGCACCACTCCTGGTGTGCTCTGTATGCCTTCTAGAGTGCTCTGCACCCCTCTCGAAGTGCTCGGCATCCCTCCCGGAGTGCTTGGCTCTATTTCTAGAGTGGTTGGCACCTCCTCACCAGCGTCTCCACCACCGTGGATGACCAAGTGCTCAACGATGAAGGTGTTGGTGAAGCCGCCAGCTTCCCCCATGCCCGGACTGTCCCAGTCCCAGGCCACCTTCTCATCAAACACGATGTCGCGCGAGACAACCACCTTGCCTCCACGTGGGTCATAGAGCCGGTACGCCTTGGTACCTTCTGTAAGGAAAATGGACCCTTGGCCCATTTACTTTGGATTTTGGTGTTTGATGACCAACACAACCAAATTGGACTAATGAATTTGCAAGTGTTTATTTCGTAGTTCAATAGGGTGCAAGACGTGACTTGGACGAAGGCGACATGGTGATCCAATGATCAACATCTCAAGCAAGACCTTTGAAGCACAAGAGAAGACCCAAAAGATCAAGCCAAGTCCAAGCATGAAGATTGGAACCAAGCCGTACGCAAGATCGCGAAGAAATGAGCTCACTGTGGTGACCGGATGTAGGACCGGACGTTGAACAAGCAACCGGATGCTACGACCGAACGCTAGGCAAGTGGCTCGGCAGATAGGCGACCGGACTCTGGATCGGACACTGGCAGCAACCGACCGGACGTAGGACAACAGCGTCCGATCGATTACAGTAAGGTTCCAGAGCGGCAAATCTGCGACCAGATGCGTCCGGTGGTAGGCGACCAGATGCTGGCCAGCGTCCGATCAGTATATTGCCAGCTCAACGGTCGGGACAACCGAACGCGTCCGATCAAGACGATTCAACGTCCGGTCAGTAGCAGTTTTGTGGGAATTTGACCCTAATGGCTACTTTCTCCGTGGAGCTTATAAATACAACCCCCAACCGGCCATTTGAGAGTGGTGGAGCTGAGGAAACATACCAAGGGTGTTGATACACCATTTTAGTGATCTCCACATGCATAGTGCTTAGTGTTTTATTAGGTGATTAGCATAAGTGCTTTGCGAAGTGCTTAGGTTGATTAGACCACCGCTTATGCGCTTGCTCTAGGTGTTTGCCTAGTGTTTAAGTGAGGTTTGCATACCTCTTGCCACCCCGTGCTTGCGAGCACAAGTGTTGTACATCGAAGGGGCTTGAAGTCTTGCGAGATCACACCAACCACATTTGTGGTGTGGCCACCACCATGTACTGGAGGGAACAAGGCCCGTGGCGTTTCGGCCGAAAGCTTGATAGTGAAGACGGCGGGGAGCTTCTTGGAGAGGCTTGCCAAGAGGCACGTTGGAGACCCACTTGCGCATGGGGAAGGCCCGAGGCTATCCACAGAGTTACCCGACTGGGAGCTTGGCCCTTGCGAGGGATTCCTTGCGAGGGGCTCCAACGAGGACTAGGGGGAAGCTTGCGCGCTTCTCGATACCTCGGTAAAAATACCGGAGTCATCGATGGGAGTTTGCATATCTCTACTTTGTTCTTTAGCTTCCGCATTTACATTGATTACTTTACTACGTTTGCAGTAGAGATAGCAACACACTAGCAAAACCATAGTTACACATCTAGATAGTTTATCTATTGCATCGGTTTTGCTAGGGTTAGAAAAAGAGGCCATAGTTTTAGAAGTTAGATTTTTAAGTTACCTAATTCACCCCCCCTCTTAGGTGTCACGGTCCCTTCAATTGGTATCAGAGCCGGTTGGCTCATATTTGGACCCTTGGCTTAACCGCCGTTGAGCCGACACGATTGTAGAGTGGTTGGGATGGATACCACTAGGACTCCACAATTTGACGGCACTAACTTCTCATACTATAAAGCTAGAATGGCTTGCCACCTTGAGGCAGTTGATTTGGGTGTATGGAGAGTCACTCATGACGGGATGAAACCCATCAAGAATCCCGAAAAACCCACAAAGAGTGATGAAAAGGAAATGCACTTTAATGCTAGAGCTAAAAATTGTTTGTTTGAATCACTTAGTATGGATGTTTTTAACCAAGTATTCACTTTAAATATGGCACATGAAATTTGGTTAAAACTCCAAGAGCTCCATGACGGCACAAGCAATGTCCGTGAGCAAAAACATTGTCTAGCAAAGCAAAACTATGATTCCTTTACTATGAATGATGATGAGCTTGTTCGTGATATGTATTCTCGTTTGAATCTAATTATCAATGAGCTCCATTCTATAGGATTATTAAAGCTAGATGACGTGGACATCGTGAGGAAGATCATCTCCATGCTACCACAAAAGAAATATGCAAGCATCATCACCATCCTTCACAACATGGAGGACTTGAGCAATATGACCCCAGGCATAGCCATTGGCAAGTTAGTGGCATTTGAAATGTCACATAAGATGGGGCAAGAAGAAGCTTCTTCATCAAGCAAAGGCAAAGCTCTTGCTTGTAGCGAGAAGAAAAAGATGAAGGGCAAGAAAGTTGAGTCAAGCTCAAGCTCAAGCTCCTCAAGTGAAGAAGAAGATGAGGATGATGATGATGACGAACAAGAATCAAGTGATGATGATCAATCTTCCTCCTCCACCTCCGACCTTGATGAAGAATCAATCAAACTTATCAAAAAGGTGGAGAAGATGATTGTAAGGCTCAATGTCAAGGGTGTGCCCATCCAAATTCATGACCTCGTTTTCACTAATCAAAGAGACGAGCAAAGAAAGAAAGGATGCTATGGATGCGATGAGTTGGGGCACTTTGTGGAAGTTTGTCCAAACAAGCCCACACCCAAGGCAAAGAAGAAGGCATGCAAGAACAAAGCCCTCACATCAATAAGGTCATGGGATGATTCCTCAAGTGAAGAAGATCATCACAAGGGGCAAGGGCGCAAGCACTCATCATCAAGCTCTTCTCGTGTGTGCCTTATGGCATGAGGTAATGAAAGCTCATCCTCTAGTGAGAGCGATAGTGATGATGATTTGCCTTCTTATAATACCATTGTGCAACAAAATCTTAAATATGCTAAAGTTTGCACTAGTCAACAAAAGAAGCTCAAAAATTTAAAAGAAGAGCTAGGTAGTTCACAAGAAGCATACAAAAATTTGCTTGAACAATATGAAAACTTTGCAAATCTCAATGTTGAACTATCTACTAAAATTGAGCAACTTGAGGCTAGTGCAACAACAAATGCATGCACAATCAATGATGAGCAACTTTTAAAGAAAAATGAAAAATTAAAAGAAAAGTTAGCTAGCTCACAAGAAGCATATAATAGTTTGCATGCTAAAATGAAAACCATGTGCAAACATTGTGATGAGCTAACTAATAAAGTTGCTAATCTTGAAGCCGTTAGCACAAACCCCACCAAGGCATCTAAAAAGAAAAGTTATGTCTTTAACATGTTTAAAAAGGATGCCTCTACTTCTTGTAATGATTTATGTTTAGACTCACATTTGTGCAACCAAGTTTGTGTTGAGAAAGTTATTGTAGATACATGCACACAAGAGGTTGCAAAGGAGAATGGGCAACTCAAGCAAGAAGTAGCTCGCCTCACCAAGGACTTGACTCAAGTAAAAGGCAAGGCGAAGCAAACCCAACTTCATCAAGATAACACCGTCAAGGGAGTGAAGAAGCTTGATGAAGGACAAACCGTGGTTTGTTACGTGTGCCACAAGGAAGGTCACAAGTCCTATGAGTGCAAGGTGAACAATGGGGGAGGAGCAAAGAAGAAGGAGAAAAAGCAAACAAGCAAGCTCTCCAACACCTACACCAACAAGGTGGACAAGAAGGCCTCCACACCTTATCTCTTGAAGAAGAAGAAAAATGACAAGGTGGTGGCCATCAAGGTGAACAAGCAAGCCAACAATGGGGTCAAACGCTTTTGGTTGCCAAAGGAAATCATTTCCAATATGAAGAGCACCAAGAAGGTTTGGATCCCGAAAGGGAAGTGAGAAGTCCGTCGGACATCGTGGAATTTGGAGACTTGGCAAAGTTTGGGTGCATTTCATGGGGTGCATCATGATGGACATAGTCATTGCCAAGTAGGTTAGTGAATACTATGGACCTAAATTCCCCTTCCCATGTTAGGTAACTAGATATCAATACTTTCAATTAGTATTCATTTCATTTGGTTTTGTTTTTCAAATTGATATACTCTTAAAGCATCTAGTTATCTTTCATGCCTAATGTTTGCATTTACATGCTTAAATATTTTGTCATGCATTCAATAGGTATATCATATGGTAGGCTTGCTCGGTTTCATTATCAACCCTTGGAGCAAACCTACATGGTTTAAAATTGTTTAGGAGCGCGGCACATAGCTTGTTTTACAATTAATTATCTAATATGTGCCAAAGTCCTAATTGTAGATAATCTCTCCCAAATATCATCTTTCAAGTGGTATTTTGATACTTAAATCAATGTGCACAAATTTTACAAGTATTCAACACTTGTGTGCACAAATTTAGGGGGAGCTTAATCTACAACTTAGATGCATTGAGACTAACACTTGTTCAAGTGGTATCAATTTTTTCAAACCTATCACATGTGTAGTAGTCTCATTGTAAGGAAATTGGAGTCCCCGGAGTTAAGCATCATTCTTCAATTGGAATCATCATGTTGATTTCATTTCACATTTATATGCTTTCTCCATGCATTATATAGATTAAACTCTCTTGTAAAATAAATTGCTAATTATGCATATGCCTTGCTTTCTACCATATGTATGCATATATTTAGGGGGAGCTTAGTCTATATAATGTGAGAGTCAAATTTTGTGATCCATTTCACTCTTTATACAAAGGGTCATGAAATTTGACCCTCCCTTGTGCTACTAATGTCTTCCTTTTCGGTGTTTGATGCCAAAGGGGGAGAAGTTGAAGGACCAAAGGCAAGCATCAAGTTAATGTCTACAAGTGGTAATGGTCCGAGAAAGGGAGGAAAGTGAATTATGGATTAGTCTAAGTAATGGGAGAAGGATTAGTCTAAGTAATGGGAGAATTTTTTTTAGAAAGCTAGGCCTTAATCCATAATATCATATGGGGACATTTGCAAGGGCAAGACAAGTTTTTAAGTAAAGTTTCAATTAGTATCTATCAATTAGTATCATATAACCTTGCCCTTTGCATTGCATCCTAGCAAGTAGGTAGTTTTTTAACTTCCGAATTCTTATTATTTGCTTGCTTTGGTCGTGTTGGCATCAATCACCAAAAAGGGGGAGATTGTAAGGAAAATGGACCCTTGGCCCATTTACTTTGGATTTTGGTGTTTGATGACCAACACAACCAAATTGGACTAATGAATTTGCAAGTGTTTATTTCGTAGTTCAATAGGGTGCAAGACGTCACTTGGACGAAGGCGACGTGGTGATCCGATGATCAACATCTCAAGCAAGACCTTTGAAGCACAAGAGAAGACCCAAAAGATCAAGCCAAGTCTAAGCATGAAGATTGGAACCAAGCCGTACGCAAGATCGTGAAGAAATGAGCTCACTGTGGTGACCGGATGCAGGACCGGACACTGAACAAGCAACCGGATGCTGCGACCGGACGCTGGGCAAGTGGCTCGGCAGACAGGCGATCGGACGCTGGCGGCAACCGACCGGATGCAGGACAGCAGCGTCCGATCGATTATAGTAAGGTTCCAGAGCGGTAAATCTGCGACCGGACGCATCCGGTGGCAGGCGACTAGACGCTGGCCAACGTCCGATCAGTATATTGCCGACTCAACGGTCGGGACGACCGAACACGTCCGGTCAGGACGATTCAGCGTCCGGTCAATAGCAGTTTTGCGGGAATTCGACCCCAACGACTACTTTCTCCGTGGGACTTATAAATACAACCCCCAACCGGCCATTTGAGAGTGGTGGAGCTGAGGAAACATACCAAGGGTGTTGATACACCATTTTAGTGATCTCCACATGCATAGTGCTTAGTGTTTTATTAGGTGATTAGCATAAGTGCTTTGCGAAGTGCTTAGGTTGATTCGACCACCGCTTATGCGCTTGCTCTAGGTGTTTGCCTAGTGTTTAAGTGAGGTTTGCATACCTCTTGCCACCCCGTGCTTGCGAGCACAAGTGTTGTACATCGGAGGGGCTTGAAGTCTTGCGAGATCACACCAACCGCGTTTGTGGTGTGGCCGCCACCGTGTACCAGAGGGAACAAGGCCCGCGGCGTTTCGGCCGAAAGCTTGATAGTGAAGACAGCGGGGAGCTTCCGGGAGAGGCTTGCCGAGAGGCACGTCGGAGACCCACTTCCGCGTGGGGAAGGCCCGAGGCTATCCACGGAGTTACCCGACCGGGAGCTTGGCCCTTGCGAGGGATTCCTTGCGAGGGGCTCCAACAAGGACTAGGGGGAAGCTTGTGCGCTTCTCAATACCTCAGTAAAAATACCAGAGTCATCGACGGGAGTTTGCATATCTCTACTTGGCTCTTTAGCTTCCGCATTTACATTGATTACTTTAATACATTTGCGGTAGAGATAGCAACACACTAGCAAAACCATAGTTGCACATCTAGATAGTTTATCTATTGCATCGGTTTTGCTAGGGTTAGAAAAAGAGGCCATAGTTTTAGAAGTTAGATTTTTAAGTTGCCTAATTCAACCCCCCCCCTCTTAGGCGTCACGGTCCCTTCACCTTCCTCATAGCCCAGGAGCACCATCGGTGTGCTCCTATCCTCTAGTTTGGTGAGGATCGGCTTTGTCTTCCTGACATGGCCAATGCAGCTGAATGTTTGGAGGAAGGACATGCTTGGCTTGTGCCCATACTAAGCTTCGAACGGCGTCATGCCCTTCAGGGCCTTTGTGGGCACACGGTTGAGGATGAACACCACTGTGGTCACCGCCTCACCCTAGAACCTTGCGTGCATGCTCTTGGCCTTCATCATGGATCGAGCCATGCCGACCATCGTCTGGTTCCGCCGCTCCACCACGCCATTCTGCTGTGGCAAGTATGGTGCGGTGTGGTGTCGCACCACACCCTGATCCACGTAGTACGCAACGAACTCTACCAAAGTGAATTCATCGTCGTGATCAGTCCGAAGCACGCGCAGCTTCTTGCCACTCTCCACCTCCGCACGCGCGTTGAACTTCTTGATCGCCTCTGCCGCCTCATCCTTGCTCGTTAGAAGTTGTAGCCACATATAGCGACTGCAATCATCCATGAGCAGGAGGAAGTACCAACGACCACCATTTGTGGCTACCATGATTGGCCCGCAGAGATCGCCGTGGACAAGCTCAAGAGCATCCGCCGTGCGATACCTGGCCACCTTTGGGAATGACAACCTCCTCTGCTTCCCGGCTAGGCAGCTGTCACATAGCTCGCCTACGTGCTTGATGTGGGGCAGCCCTTAGACCATCTTCTCTAGCCGATTGAGCGCATCAAAGCAGAGATGGCCAAACTAGGCATGCCACAACCATGGCTCCTCGGTGTGCCATGTTGCCAGGCACACCGGCTGCTCCACCTTCAAGTCGAGCAGGTACATCTAGTTCTAGGACCTCTTCTCCTTAGCAAGAAGGCGCTGCTCCTGGTCCCTGATCCTAAGGATGCCATCCTTGATCAGTACCTCGCTGCCGCACTCATCTAGCTGGCCAATGCTGATGATGCTTGAACGTAGCTGTGGGATGTAATATATATCTGTCAGCATGCAGTGCTCGTCGTTCTGGCACCTGAAGATGATGGTGTTGTGCCCTTGGATCGCCACCCTTGAGCCATCACCGAACTTCACCGCGCCGGTCATGTTGCTGTCGAGCTCAGAGAAGGCTTCCTTGGAGCCCGTCATGTGGTTGTTGGCGTCAGAGTCCAAGTACCACCGCTGCTCTTGCTTGCCGCCCACATGTCCAAGGTGGACTTGGGCGCATGGTTCGTCGAGGTTGACAGCCTTCAGAGCCTTGTCGTGCCCTTCCATAGCCATCACCTCTCCCTTCTCCTTGGCCTCAACGTCGTGTAGTGCACAGAACGTCGCCATCAGGAGAGTGACCTCATCATCATCATTAGCCTACGCTAAATGAGCTTTAGCCTTCTTCTCCTGCTTGCGATTTGGGCACTCCTTTGCTCAATGGCCCATCTTCCCACAACACCGGTAGGCGTCGGGGTCGACCTTCTTCTTCTTCTTCTCCGAAGAAGCCTTGCCGCAGCACTTGCCATCGCCACCATGCCTAGAGGAGGCTTCCCCGGACTTCTTCTCCTTCATCCAGGCAGCCCACTCCTCCTCTGTCAGCAGTAGCTTGTTGCTGTCCGTCGTTGTTGTGGCCTGCTCCATGCGCTCATCCACCACCCGCAGACGGCCAGTCACATCCTCAATGGTGAGGGTGGACAATTCTAGCATCGTCTTTATAGAGAGAGCGATCTGGATGTACTTCACCGGCACAGAGTGGAGGTACTTAGAGACCGTCTCTTCTTCGTCGATGGTGACGCCGTGGCTCCTCAGCTTGCTGATGAGCGACTGTAGGCGGAGGGAGAAGTCTTCCACCTACTCACCATCCTTGAACTTGAGGTTGACGTACTTCTGCTTCAATAGCTAGGTTGTCACTTTCTTTGCACGGTCGGAGCCAACGCGCATTGCTGTAATGGCCTCCCACGCTTCCTTAGCAGAGTTCTTCGCTCCCAACGGCTCCCTATACTCCGCTGGCACAGCAGTGAGGATAGCCTCCAACGCTGACATGTCGTCTTCTTCGTTGTCGGTGCCCTTGTCAATGGCATTCCAGAGCTGTCGGGCTCTGAGCTTGACCTTCATGGTCACCGCCCACTCGCCATAGCTGGTGTGAGTCAGCGTCGGTCAACTGGTGCTGCTAACCTCCTGCACCATGCGCACAACGACATCCCATCATGGATGGGTAGCCACAGCAGCGCCGCTGTTGTCGCCCATCTTCAAACCATCCATCATCGCCAGCGGTTAGTCCGGTGACGGCGCTTGTACGGCTCTGATACCACTTGTTGGTCCCAAGATCTCCCTCGCGGCTAAGCCGACCACTCACCGTCGTTGTCGACCACACACACTACAGCCGGAGGTAGAAGATAGAGGGAGAACAGAGCGCATACACACAGCACAAGCACCAGCATTGGCCGGAGCTCTACAGATGAGATGGCAAAACTGAACTCGCTCACTTTACTGAGTTGCAGTAGGAAGCTACATATACGACTCTACCCATCTAATCCTAGTACACAGACATGACAGGCTGTCATGCTGCTACAGTGACTATATGTGACAGTAGGGCTGACTTTGACGTCTGCCCCTGCTGTGGCTACAGTGCGGCAGGGAAGCCTTTCGGCGTCTGCCCCTGCCGCGGCTACAGTGCAGCAACATGGAGCCATTTCGGCGCCTGCCCCTGCCGCGCGTTAAGAGATGGGAAAGCAGCAGATTACTTTACAACAGATATATTGGTAGCTATCTCCCTTTGTTGATCTCCGTCTGCAGGAAATGTCTGCTGGCAAAAGTTCTTATGAAATTGATTATCATCATCTGCACAATGATCCAAATAGAAAATCTTGGGAAAGCGGACCAACAGATGCCATGGAAATCTCTTGAAATAAGGGACTCCAAGAAGAAGTAACCTCCTGAGTTGTGGTAGATTTGGGAGGATGTGAGGGACCTCCTCAAGACCTGTTTCAGAAATATCAACATCTTTCAAGGCTGTAAGATCATCAACCAAGTTGAGAATTTTGAGCTTGCTGCACCCACGCAAGGACAGGCACCTAATCCACGGTCCAGCGAGTGAGAACATTCTCAGGTTTGGATGCCCATGGATTTTGATACTTTCTAAGGATTTCCATGTTTGTATGTAAAGATCTTCGAGGCACGGTACCAGTTCCTGGAGAAACTCAAGGCTTAAGCCAGCACAATTAGAAAGATGTAGCTCTCTGAGGCATTTGGCTTTTGACCATGACCACGGGATTGACATTAATCTAATGCAGTCACAAATATGGAGCTGTTTGAGGCCTGTGGCTTCAGACAGGGACATTGGTAATGACATCAGTAGCACGTTGTTGATTAGCTTGAGTGTATCCAGGCTTCTCATTGCTTGGAACATGTCTTCTGGAAAAGATGTAATTTGGGACCCCTCGACATGAAGAATCAAGAGATTTGATAGTCGAGCCATGGAAGGAGGTAATTCTTTGAGATTGGAGCAATTCCTGAGAATGAGCTCCTCAAGGCTTGCCATTTCACAGAAGAATTCAGTAGGCAGAGTGGTGAATTTTGAGCCTAATAGATCAAGGTAGTGCAGATTGCTCTTATTGCTGCCATCTTGTTTTGTTAGCTCAAGCAAGGGAACCCCATTCATATCTAGGACTTGAAGGTTTCCGAGATGAGTAAGTGGTGATGTTTGTTTGTCAGAATTATTAGAACTAGTTGGCGATGGAGACAAGGTCGTCTCTAACTGGGAGCAGCCTCTGAGCGAGAGCAAGTAGAGATTTTGTAGATGGGAAAATGAAGGAGGGAGTGAATTTATAGGTGTGTAGGACAAATCAAGGACACGGAGGTGTGGGGTGAGCAATTTATCAAGACGAAATGTTGACATATTTGAACAGCCTCTCAAAATTAGGGTTGTCATCATAATATCTCGTGTTTCCCTTTACTCCCAATCCCATCTTCCATCATCATTCATAGATAAGACCAATCCTGGTGCTCTGGTTTGCCTCCATAGCCAATTCCAGCTTACATGCCTACCATCATTATTCATAAATGAGACCCATCTTAGTTGGTTGCTCTTCTGATGATGGTTAGCTAGTTCGTCTTTTTTGAGCCGGGGGACACCATCAGACAACTTCATATGCAGACCTACTGAATTCTTCACCAGTGAGCAAGGCTTGAATCA
This sequence comes from Miscanthus floridulus, assembly GCF_019320115.1. Classification (NCBI taxonomy): domain Eukaryota; kingdom Viridiplantae; phylum Streptophyta; class Magnoliopsida; order Poales; family Poaceae; genus Miscanthus; species Miscanthus floridulus. The sequence goes on from NC_089595.1 coordinate 29,251,882, forward strand.
CGACCTTTCCAACTTGGTGGTGCGTCTTGTTGAGAAGAGCAGCTCAGCCACCCAACAACGAACCAACTCATCAGAGGTAACAGGGCAGTCGTTGTCGTTGCTTCCTTGCAGTGGGTGGTAGAGGATGCCATAGTACAAGCAGTGCTGAGCTACATGGAGCCAAAACGCAATGTCTCCTTGGTCCTGGAGCATGCTATGGATGAAGCGAGCTGCATCCCGCAACGCCTCTTTAATCAACACAGTCCAATCTCGCTTATGAAGGTCATCAAAAGGCAGTGCATGGTAACATTATGGACTTAAATGCAATTCCCAGTGATCAACAATACCTTTATTACTAGCGTCTCCGCTTTTGGCGTAGACATCTTTGGAAGTGGTTGAGACAATCCATGGTCTAAGAAATGGTGACGGCCGCCGCTCACCCATTGTGAAAATCAACACGTCCAGTAAGATCGGAGCATGCAGGTTTTCTATCAGCAGTAGATGCCTCTTCCCTTGCAAGCCTTCTTTGATCCTTTCTACTATTGGAGGACCAAAAGGTCCAATGGGTCATAGCTTGCGTACTGTGCCGTAAGCATAGACCGATCTGATCCAAACCAGTAAATGTACCGCCATCCGAAAACCTGGAGCATCAGGTAGTCAGAGATTGCACCGTAGCCAAAGTAGCTATCTTCTGTGAAAAGTTGCCTGATGTCACCAGGCAGCAGTTTCCCGAGGTTTTTTTCCATTTCCATGAGGACCTCAAATGCCAATCTATGCTGGGCTGTACTGCTGCTTGTGCTTGTTGCGGCAGCGGGTGGGAGTCTCGCATGTATAAGAGCAAGTATAATAACACTTTTGAGCCGGCGAAGAGCAGTCCACGTCGACAAAAAAGACGCCACGGTAGGAGAGAGACTGTGGAGCGGGCGATTCCCTTCTCGCCGGCTGTAGCCGGCTGCAGCACAAGCCACGAGAAAAAAGCTTGTCTCTCAGCCCGCAATGCTTTGAACATCTGAACGTATATTGATCTGAGCATTAAATACTACAGCCAACCCTACAGTCTGCCCCACTATATCAGTCTTCGTTGCTGAAGGCTGCAGCAGACTGGTGAGTGATGTGGCATGGGTATGCAGCCTGTTGCCGGCGTTTTTATTAAACTTGCTCTAATGTGGTCGTAGGGCCCATATAGTTCATCCTTGGTGCGCTCGAATAAGAGCCTGGTAAGAGTCGGCACAAACGAAGCTGCAGGTCGTCCAATTCCGACCTTCCATATCACAGGGTGCTCCTTGGTCCACTCCCCAACCTTCTCTTCCAACGCTGGTATTTGACCCCATGGATTATAACCCCCGAGCCTCTCACAGAATACGCTTTCACCCCACCTTCAGAAAAAAAAAAGAGAGAGAGACAGCGGCACGTGTGCATAGGCCTTGTCAGTGCTTGCTCAAGATGTGATTGTAAATATAAAAATGTGAATTTTTTTTGGAGAAGGTGATATCCAATGATCAAATTAACATAACTTAATTTCTTGTACTTAGATTTATTTATCTGACAGACAAGTTAATCTTGCTACGTTTAACAAGCAAATATTAGTATGTTGCGAACACTGTGAATCATATTGGACAATGTCTTTATTCGGATCATTTGTTCCGTCGTACCGAGCACACCGAGCTGTTGTTTATCAATTAGCAAAAATATGTATGAACCATCCCCTGTCTTTGGTAATTAGGGTAGGATTTTTTTTAATTTTAATACTTTTTTGTAAACTAATTTTAAATCTAACACTGTTTATTTTTTTTTTCAAAACTAACATTTTTTGCCGCGCTTATTACCATGGCGCAGCGAAAAGCCTGTGCCGCGCCATGCATGGTGGCGCGGCGGGTGGCTGACGTGGCGACGACCAGAAATGCTGACCGGTGAAGTGGCAGGGCCGGCCGCGCCACCGATCTTGGCATGGCAGTGCCGTGCCCTGATCCGTGGCGCGGCAGAGCCGAATAAAAGCCCCGCGGCCAGTCCCGTCTGCCCGCGCCCGCCCGCGCCTGGCTGCCGCGCCCGCCGCCCGCCCGGCCCTGTGTTGCCACCTCCCTCCCTCCCTTCCCTTCCATTCCCCGGCCGCCTCCCTCCCTCCTCGTCCTCATTCAAGGTAATAACGCACTTTTATTTTCGTTTGAATGGTGGATAGGAATATTATGAATGGGAGTTAAGGTTGGGAGGAAAATTATGTTTGGAAACTATGGGCTACGGTTTGGAGGAATATATTAGTTTGATTTTGTCAATGTTAAGGTTAATTATTTAGTTAGAAGTATATTTACAATGTATATTTTTGTTGCTACAAGTGTTGGTTATATTATTTTAGTTGCAATGTAAATGATTATATTTTACATTAATTTGCGTTGTTTTGATTGATGTTTAATTTGAACCGTTTTATTAGATGGAAGATATGTTTCCGGAGCAGTTGTGGCGAAAATGGGGTCGTCCTAGAGAATTGTACCCCGACGAGTCTAGCAAAGATGCCCCCGTCCCTCCTGAACTCCCTGTCCCTAACTGTGACTGGTCGTCCGGCCGACGTGTTTCAATCGAGACATCCGGACATAGCGGCTCGTTGCTTCTACACATGTAGTCGTTTTAATGTAAGTAATTGTTTCCGTATGTTTTTTTATTCATTTGTATTACTAGGTTACTAATATTTTGTTAGAATTTTATTGTGTAGGCTCATGAGAGGTGCTTTTTCTTTTAGTGGATCAACGGTGCAGACAAGTTTGACCCCAGGTACCTCCTTTTCGATGATTGGTGGAGAGGGCGACATCCACGAGAGCACTTCGAGCGGTGGGTTCCACCTCCCCTTAACCCCCCTCCAATGATGGCTAAGGAGAAGCACTTAGCCACAGTTAGACGACTCGATGAACCTCCTCTGTGCGATTACGGAGATCGAGCTTGTGATAAACCCTGAGAATACGTTGGAGTTTGTGTGTCCAAACAAGCATGAAGTAAGTGCAAAGTGTATGTGTTGAAATGTTGAGCTATATGTGTTCATGTACTAATGTCACCTTATTTAGGTGTATTCAATGGCGAAGTGTCGTTTCAAGGAGTGGTTGTATGGTCCTAAGAACCAATGGCCAGAAGAACCTCCAAAGGCAAAGCAAAAGAAGAAAGAAAGGTTAATTTACAAAGCACCTTCAGTCAAGTGCGAATGTGGTGTTAAATCCAACTACGGTCTAGTCCCTTCGGAGCTTGGAATAGGCCATTATTGCGGCCATATGGTTGACTATGATGAGGTTGGTTATTTTTGTGGTAACCATGAAATCGTATTTTGTTTCTTTTGCTAAGACATATATGATATAATTTTTTGTTTGAACAGAGCACTAGAAAATGCAGGTGAGAATGTTATGATGGTCAAGCTAAGTTCTTGGATGAACTGAAGGGGAAGCAAGTAATTGCACGGAAGAGGGGATATGGACCTGACTACGTCAACCTATTCATTAAACATCACAAAGACAAGATGCATGAGTTTGCTAGACAGCGCGGTATTTGTAACCCGATCGATGTTGGGCTTGACAAATGGGGATTGGAGAGATGGATGACGTTAGAGGAGGAGAGGGCAAGGAAGGAGGCAAGGGAGGAGACAAGAGTACATATGCTGGTCTTGAACGAGCATGTTGTTGCATTATGTGCCAGTGAGTGCTTGAAAGCTTTTTTTCGTTGCCTAATTTTAAATGTAATATAATCGCGTTGCTAACTGATTGCATTTTATACATGAAGGGATTGGATGCATCGATAAACATGCTATAGAGGTGGCTCGTGCAAGGTACGAGGAAAAGAAGTTAGATGAGCATAGAAAGCGAGCTAGTCGCACCGTTGAATCACTGATTGTGTTGTCTGATGAGGGGGGCGAGGATGAGGACGACACTGGCAGACTCAGTGAGCTCATCGCTCTAGCAGAGGCGGACTTGCAGGCGAAGAAGGCTGATGATGACACTGGTAGACTCAGCAAGCTCATCGCTCTAGCAGAGGTGGGCTTGCAGGCGGAGGAGGCTGAGGATGACACTGGCAGACTAAGCAAGCTCATCGCTCTAGCAGAGGCGGACTTGCAGGCGAAGGAGGATAACGACGCGTTCTTCACTCAGGCCGTAGAGGCCGCAGATGAAGCAGAGGCTGCTTACGATAGGCAACATGGAGGTCAGAGCAATGCAGGTGAGCCTAGCCACATGAACGAGGAGGAAGAGAACGTGTTCTTGTCTCAGGCCGCAGATGAAGCGGAGGCCGCTTACTACAGGCGAAAGGCATATCAGGGCAACGCAGGTGAGCCTAGCCATAGCAACAGGGTTGTGGTTGAGGATTAGTACTCGGACGACGAGTTGCTTACTCAGTATGTTTCTGACTAAGGGTTTTTTATTGCGCCGTCTGTTAGTTCCATGCTTTATTAATGATCAATGTAGCTATGTACTAGAAATTCCATTGTGTTGTCTTATATTCCATTTGAACTATTGATGTATTGTACCCATGTATCATGTACTCAGATTACCCATGGTCGATCTTAAGTGATCCCATCCGTTTGTATCATGTGTTGAGAATTTCTAAAACGAACATAATCGAGTGAAATTATCTCGAATACTGCAACATAGCCCACTGGTTCTGCCATGCCATAGCCCAGGTTCTATCGTGCCATAGTCCACGGTGCGGCAGTGACACGTCATAGCCCACGGTGCGGTAGTGACGCGGACAGAAACTGACCAACCTCAATTGAGCTGCTATCGGTGCTGTAAACAACTACAAGTGATGTCGCAACCGTGCGCAAGTTGAAACGAATACGAAGCAAATAAATGGACGACAAGTTGCCACATAACATTTTCATTGGTTCATGAGTCTACAAGTTTCGGACGACAATATTCGTTCGAAATAAGTTCGACATAACGAACTAAGTCCCAGGAATGTAAGGATCCCTCGAATGCCTCTTAGAAACCTCATCGTCCGGTGGAAGAAGGGGGTCGTCGTACTCCACCTCAAGATGGGGGTACATCTGGTGCGGCGTGGGAGGGGCCATCCTATTACAAATTAATAAACAAAGGGTTAGAGTATTCAAATTAACAATATTCAAATTAACATTATGTAGCATTGCAAAATTTGAACTACTTGTTATGCAATACGAACACAATATAAAAGCACCTGCTGCCCTCGTCTTCTATGCCTGCTGGCCTTGTGACCAGATTCTTTGCAAACAGAGCAAAGATTCCTGCCACAGGTCTCGTTGAAGTCTCCCCCACCGTACATGTCTTCACCATACCCTCTCATAGCGTCCATGTCCCCCTTGAGTCACTTCTTCTTCCTCCTACCCTTCCCTACCTTCATTAGTTCCGGATGCGGCACGTAGTCATAACCATTATAAGGTGGCCACTGTGTCGGGTCAAGGTATGGCTCGAAGCTCATCTCCCAAATACTAACAGTGTTCGAACGGAGATACAAGGGTGGCATATATGGTAGATCCTTATAGTTGTACCCGCGAACCCTGCAGGCCGTGATCATACTGAGAGCAAGGGGCATGCATGATCTGAGGGATGTTGCAACTACACTCTACCTTTTCAAGATCAACTCGGTAGTTTTGTCCACCATAACGTTCGCCGCCCAAGCTTGTGCCACCCTTGCCCCATACACTAAAGATATGGCGGCGGGGTCCATATGGCTCGGCGGTGTGCTGCTTGGCCAATTCCTTGGCCTCCTTCCAATGTTTAGCTCCGACCTTTCCAAAACGCCCTTGCTCAGCTATATTCCTCTACGCAAGTTCCCACCTCTTCACAAAATATTTGTTGCACTTATGAAAGGAGAACTCAACAATTCTAGACATAGGCAATGATCGAACTCCAGTGAATACACGATTGAAGGACTCCGAGGAGTTAGTGGTCATGATGCCATACCTGAAACCCCCTCGTCATATGCTAACGCCCACTGAGCCTTTTGTTCAATTTACGCCTCTAACTAGGCCTTTTCCTCTTCATTTACCATCTTGTCTAGTTCTCTCTTTGTCTCCTTGAACTGGTGCTTTGTACGTACACAACATAGAGCCTTTACCTTGTCACATACCTCCTGCTTCTGCTGACGCCGCCAGAAATTAGCGGCAAAGTGTCTCATGCACCATCTATGCACTAGAGGAGGGAACCCATCTATATGCTCAGCTGCAGCATTAAGAAGCCCTGGGTGATGGTCCGAGATCAAACATATAGTGCGAGATGGGCCAAGCACTTGTACACATAGAAGCCGCATGAACCATGACCATGATTCATTGTTCTCTCCCTCTACCAAAGCAAAAGCCATTGGTACTATCTGGTCCTCAGAATCAACAGCAGCAACCATCATCAAGGTGCCCCTGTACTTTCCTATCAGGAAAGTGCCATCAACAAGTACGACTGGCCGACAAAACTGGAATGCATGTTCCAGTTTGCGCGAATGACCAGAACACACGATAGAGGACATGCCTCAACAGGTCCCGAAAACACATCCCTCCGGTGTCCACAAACCATTTCAAGCCAGGGTTGTAGTAATGCATTGCACATAAGATGCGGGGCACCCTGTTGTATGCTTCCTCCCAACTACCCCATCGAATCGCCAGGGCAATTTGCTTAGCACGCCAAGTCTTCCGTACTTCACATCGTACTTAACGAATCCAGATATGGACTGTTGTAAAGAAGACACCGAAATGTCGTTATTAGCCAATACGATGCAGACAAGTTCCCCCTATTTGATAGGCAGTGTGGGGTTCAACAACTTTACTTATCCTCCACTCGCCATCACTCTGTCTCTTTTCGTGCATTTAACCTCCACATACAACCATTTTTGCATATCACGTGGTACCTCAACTCCTGGTCCGAATGAGTGACGGTGTACGGCCTATGGTGGTACACAGCATAGTCCTGAAGGAAGAGCTTCATCTCTGACATTGTATTGAATATCATCCCCTTCCTAAGGGTTTCTTTCTCATGGTCATACAATGATTTTCTACACATCTGGAGACCGGTGTCACAAACTGCCATATCCATCATGCTGATATCCCTATAGTTCAGAACGCCCCTGAAAAGTGCATTCATCGACCTTAGTTGCTCAAGCTCAGTTGTTGTGTAAGGTGGTGGTGGAACATATTGCTACGCTTCGTTAATTCTGGCCCATGAATCATAGGGGGTATCATCTGCTGCCAAATCTGTGACTAGTCTACCCTGAGCCTGGATACCATGCAAAACCTCAGTTAGTACTAGTAATGGCATAGTGTGAACCGGTACTGGCATGGCATCAACCGGTGTTGGCATAGCATTTGTACCTCCTTGGTCATCATAAGAATCATCTGAATCACTACTAACTACACCACCGATCCTATCCTCCTCCTCCTGCTCCTCCTCTTCCCATTCGAACTCATTTACATCGAAGTCATTGCTTATACAGCCTACTACAGTTGAATGAAACTACTCCTGCGTCAACTGACCATCTAAATCCATGTTATCCTGAGTTGCTTCCCCTTTAACCCCTAATTCTTGTTCATTGCCTCCAACACCATCAATGGACGGGCCGCCCTGAACACCCTGCATCCTGTACCCATTCTCCACCACCACCTCAGCCATGGGCACATTGGAACTTTGGAGCACCCTAGTGTAGCGGGACTAGTGAGCAGGGTCGCACAAAGGCATGAGGAATAGTGTGCCCTAGTCTTCCCAGTATCAAACCTCCCCTTCTGTGTGAAATCACCGTCAAACTTTGCATTCAAACGGATACAAAGGTCGTTGAAGCTAGGAGGTTCATCAAACCATTCCAATTCTTCTTCCATATCCTCAAACATACCATCTTCTCTCCTAACACTTCCTCCATATAAAACTCTAACACAACAATCCATCTGCAAAAGCATTTCAAGAAACTTCATCAAGTCGTCGAAATCGTCGTACGTAATGTCCATAGTAATATTAATACCTATTCTAACTATAACTATACTAACTAATCTAATATTAACATCTATACAAGGCTAACTACAACAACTAATTAGACTAAATCCAATGTATAACTAGACTCACTAACTGTACTAACTAAACTACCTAACTTTACTATCTATACTAACTTACTATATTACCTATACTAACTAAACTAACTAACTTTACTAACTATACTTTATTAATTATACTAACTTTATTTATTTTATTAACTTACTATACTAACAATGTCAATTCAATCAATAAATACACTAGGGGAGTACCTCGCGGCAGCGATGCTCGTCCTCGCGGCGGTGGCGCGCTAGACCGGGCCGGGAGGCGCGAGCGCTGGCCTTAGCGGGCGCAGCGGGCAGCCGCCGTGCATGGCCGGAGGGGGTGGCGCGCCGGCGTGTGGGCGTGGTGGCCGCAGCGGGCGGCCGGCGGCCATGGCGTGCCGGCGTTCGTGGCACGGCGGCCGGCGTGCTCGGCGGCGGGCGCGGGCGGGCGCGGGCAGGCGGGCTTGCTGCTCGGGCAGGCGGGACTGGCCGCGGGGCTTTTATTCGGCTCTGCCGCGCCGCGCGGCAGGCCCTGCCACGTCACCGGTCAGCATTTCCGGTCGTCGCCACGTCAGCCACCCGGCGCGCCACCATGCATGGCGCGGCATAGGCTTTTGGCCACGCCATCGCAATAGGCGCGGCCAAAAGTGTTAGTTTTGAAAAAAATATAGTGTTAGATTTAAAATTAGTTTAAAAAGTGTTAAAATTAAAAAAAATCTAGGGTAGTAGGGGCCAATAGACTGCACTAGACACCAGCAGTGCAGAGCAACGAGGGGCACACAACATAGTATATCTGGCATGGCCACATATTCCTGTGCACTTACCCAAAATGTGTACATAAAAGTAGTTCATGAAAACATATGTAAGAACAATAGACTGGATTACAAAAGCAAAATAGAAACCATGGCCCTGTTCGCTTCTCTTATAATCCGTCTTTTTCAGCTTGTTTTTTAAACTGGAACAGTGTTTTTTTTCTCACAACAAATCAGGCAAAACAGTGTTTCGTCTTGTTTTTTCAGCGAAGCGAACGGGCCCCATGTGATTGCTCTTTTGTTTTGCTTCCAATTCATCATTTTTCAAACGATTAACTGCTCAAAGTCTCCTACAGTTTAAAGTGCAGCAGCTGCCATTAAGGCATTAGTTCAGTTATTTTTCCTTTCCTTCAGCAGTGCAATTTGTTCAAGATGGACAAAGGACAGTGACCTCCTATATATTTACGATAAAAAAACAATTAGTTTCTGGCATGTTATCGGTTCTTTACTATTGTATATACTTGATGTATTTTTATAACTATTGTTCATGAATCATGATTTTTTTGGTAAAGTCGTACAGATGGATTTTTTATAACTATTGTCATGTTTTTTATTCCAGTCACAAATGCTTGACACATTTGGCTCTAAACAGTCCTTGATGCATATATTTGACTATTAATATTTTCTAGAATGTGTTTCTAGTATCCTCCAAATTTATGATATTTTTCAAGTGTTTTCAGTTCAAATCCAGATATATATCATGCCTGTCTCCAAACTAAAGATTTAACGGTTATTAATATTTGTAGCTTTTATTATAAGGTTTTACCAAAGGTTTATCATAAATGACATGTTTTTGTAAGGAGTAAATAAGATCTTAATCTTCCTAGTGTTATATCATTGCTTCATCAGGGACAGTAGAAAAAAAAAACAAACCCGTTGACAAGAACAGTAAATTAGTGTGTGATCACGCACCATAGTAGGTCATTGATGAGTCTGTCGACCAAGTAAAAGACTTCTTCCTCCATTTACGTCCAGTTCTGTCTGCTTAGGCGTGGATACTTAATCCCACCTGGAACATGCAAAGCTGTAACCATTTTGTTTCCATCCAGTGATGAACGAAACTATGCATGCAACTATAATAGACTACAGGCATCATGCAGGAGAGAGGCAAATGGTGTATATATGCTAGTTGGAAATTACATACTCTATACTTCCCTAGACCTACGATATATGTGTTGTGCAATGGGTTCATGTCAGACATATCGACCCGGAAGAATGAATCATACTTTGAAATTATGTATTGTAATAACTCTTTTTTCGAGAACTCTGGTTTGTAACATTATCTCCTTTGCAGCCTGTCTTGTGATGTGTTGTACTAAATTCTGATATGTGATCCTATATTGTAAAAGTTGTTAAATCAGGGTCCCTCAGGGACATTTTCATATACTACCAGTTTTATATAAGTTCAAATGCGTATGAGCTGAATATGTAACACCATAAAATTTGCTCTTTTCAAAAAAGATATAAATTGATTTAATTTTGTATTTTGTGCTCATGAAATATAGGAAAAAGAATATTTTTTATTATATTAAAATTCAACATAAGGAGTAGCAACTTGGATGTGCATTTGATTTATTGCAATGAGTGGTTGAATCCAAAATTCAAAATAAATTCAAAATGCTTTTGAAAATGAATTTGAAAATGGCTTTGAAATAAAAAAAGAGAGAGAATTGGAAAATAAAAGAGTTTGCAAAAGTTCAGTTTGGAAACCTCCCAAAAGTTCTCATCTTAAAAAGTATATTTGAATATATTTGAATTTGATTTGAATTTGGATTTGAAAATGTGTTTAAGAAAAAAGGAAGGAATTTTTCCTCACTCTCCCTCCTTTCTCGGCTTCTGGCCCACCGGCCTGCTTAGCCCGGCCCTCTTCCTTACCCCTCTCTCCCTCGTGGCCCAGCTCACTCGGCCCGCACTGGCGCGCCCCTCTCGCGCCATCTCTGGCCGCTAGCCCTGCACCCCTTCGCTCGCTGATAGGTGGGCCACCCATGTCAGTCTCATCTTCTTCCTCTCGTCGCCAACGTGGACTCTGCCGCTACCAACTCCGCCTCCGCCCTGTCTCCTCGCCTTGGCTTACGCCTCAAGTGCCGAGCCCCCATAAATAGCACCCCGAGCTGCTCCGCCCTCGCCTAGACCTATACCGAACTCTAATCGCCGCAGCCACCGCCTCTCTCAAGCTTCGCAGCGCGCCGCAACCCTAGCCCGCCGCCGCCGAGCGCATCTTGTCGCTGCCGTGCCTCGCCGTTGCATCGAACCGCTCCCTGGCCTTCACATCTCGATAAGGAAGCCCCGGTGCTTTGCTTTTGCCCTCTCATTTTCCTTCTCTATCCATGCGCCATCGCCGAACCAAGTCGAGCCACAAGATAGCGCATGCCGCCGTATCCGTTCATCCCCTGCTTCAACCAATACCCCCATCGATTTCGCCGTAATCTGCTCTATCTCCCCATGTCATCAGTTGAAGCAGTCGTAACCCATAGGCCCTTAACCAGTTATGCCGGCGAAGTCCAAGCGCCGCCTTCCATGACGTCGCCGCCAAGCTCGCCGCCGGCCACGCCACCCGCTCTCTCTCTCTGATTTATTTCCAACCGTCCGATCTGTGATCAAGGGCCAAGATTAGAAGATACCTCTTCGGTCCATGAGCACAGTGTAGACCAAGCGCACCGTCTACGTTAGCACGCCATGCAGGTAGACCACCGTGAACCCGCCACTCAGAAGCTGCCGCCTGTCGCCACGTGGTATCCGCGTCAGCAGAGACCCAGTCAACCTGGCTGTTTTGCTAAAGAGACCATGCAGTTTTCTCCAATCAACCCGCGGTCCACCCTCTCTTGAAAATAATTCAATCAATGCCCCTAGTTTTTATGTTTTGACCCCTGTGTTTTTCCAAAAATGACGTCGGGTCCACAAGACTGTTTTAATTCGGTTTTTAATTATTTTTAATACAAAATTAATTTCAAAATATTTACAAAATTGCCATTATCTTCATTAGGCCATATCTTCTCTGTTTTAACTCCAATTTCACCCGTTCAAGTTGCGTTAGATTCGTAATTGAGTAATCTACATGTTCATCCGACTATTAAATATATTTTTAACTTTTGAAATTTGAGGTTAGATTTAATCTATTATTTTATTAAAGGAAATCTTGTTTAATTCATAACTTTTTCGTAATAGCTCCGATTAGAGTGCTTTTCGCGTCAGTGTGTTCGTAGCAACGTGTAGAACATCTTTAAAACCTTTTTACTTGTTGTTTCATATGTTTGGTGTATTATTCTAATTTATATCCATTGTTTGCTTTGTGTATCATTGCATGGATGCTTGTGTGGTGCTTTATGATCTTGGCCAGTCGGTGAGTTTTATGTGGTGATCGAGAGGCAGTTCTTTGGAGGCTACGAATCAAAAGAAGAGGATCTGAGTTTAAGGCAAGTATAGCATGGGATCTTCCTTGTTGTCCTATATACCTATAATCATTTAATTCATGTTGCATGTGTCTACCTTGACTACCACTAAAGATATCCTAGTCTTTTGTACTTGTACCTTGATACCTTTGGGTTATTTCATTGGGTAGTATGATGCTAGTGCTCAACCAAAGCCATGATCTTGTAACTTGACTAATGGTATATGCAATAAACATTAAAAGATGTTTTTTAACAACATGGAACAAGGGGACTAGAGCATTGGGCTATTTTATGGTGCTCTAGATTCCTCTCCCTAAGGACTTATCTATAAGCGAACATCTGGGACTTACAGTATAGCTGTGAGGGATACATGGCTCTAGCTTTAGCTCAGTACAAGGACCTTTTCTAGGTTGTTAGAGGTTACCTTTATAGCACAAAAGGGGTGTGTTTCAGGTTGGATATAGTGCGGCCTTTGTCCGTCAGTGTATAGGCTGCGCATTATTGTGCTTGTCGAAAGGGGAGCCCTACATTCACAGGACACAAAAACCTAGCGGCCCTAACTTGTTAGACGAACCTTTGAAAGGCTTCATAGTGAACCCTGTCGACCTTCCTTGAAAGCGGGTCAAGAGATTTGCTACCTCAGGCAAAAGGGTAAATCACGACTCACAGTGAAAGTGTACAACCTCTACATAGTGTAAAACTAGTATATCCGTCGTGCTCACGGTCATGAGCAGCCTTGGACCCTTACGTAATAGATGATGAACACTGATGATTCTGATGATAAAGATGTTCATTAATGGTTAATTGTTTATGCTATTCATTATTCATATTTACCTGATCATGTGTTTATATGGGCTTGTGAATAAACTTGTTGCCACCCAATTGCTAAAAGATGACTCATTAAAAGCTAATTGTAGTTAAACCAGTGTCAGCCTTTTGAGCCTCATAAACCCCATATTATATTTGTTGAGTATGATATATACTTACGCTTGCTTTATTTTTCAATTATTTGGATAAAATTTTGGATGGGTACCAAATTGCTAGAGTTTGGAGGAATTAGGCTTGTGATCAACCAGTCAGTTGTCCCTGTGGAATTAGAGTCTTCACCTGAAGATCGGAGTTGTCTTTTCGTTGTTTGCTATCTAAGGTTATATCATTTATACTAAGTATGTTATATATTAAGCATTGTCTATTGATATTATCTTTATTTGTAGCTATATGTGAGTTTTGACTTTCTGGGCTCACATATGGTGTGTATCTGGTTTTGTCCTTAAAACCGGGTGCTACAAAGTGGTATCGGAGCAATGCTGACTATAGGACGCAAGCCTAGTAGAAACTGGTCGTTCTAAGGTTTAGAAGTTGCTACAAAAACCCTTGCTCTATGAACCTTTATATTTTCTTCTCTACTATATCTCTACCCTTGTTATTCATCTTTACATTGGTGCTTATTTTAAAGTCTTTGTTCTTATCTTCACTTCTTGATTTGATATGCTTTTAGAACTATTCCTCACCACCTTCTTACGTAATCTGAAGATGAGTGTTAGGATTGTTACCCCTAGTACAATGAGGACGATAGTATCTCAAGTTGTGTTAATGATTGAGTTGTGCACCTTTATTACTTTGTTGAATTGTCATTATGCTTATGCTTGCTTAGAATCTTTGTAATGACTACAATGATCTTGTTGGGTGTCTCCATAATTTTATTTAGTTTATAGGCCTAAGGTATAAGGATTAATGGAATAAATAGTTGGGTTTTGATTATCTCTTGTTTCCTCTATCCTATCTTTTTGGAGCAGCCTGCACTCTTCGTCTTATATCTCTGTTTTTAGGACCAAAAGTCATGAAAAAAATTCTGGACAATAGTAGACTTCAATATCTTTCTCCAACTACAAGAATCACCCTGATAGCTATGTTGGTTATGGAGTTATGGAAATCACAAGACGATGCACCTGTGCTGTTTAAAACCTAGAGCAGTTTCTGTTGTGTACTATTTTTGACTATCTGAACTACAGAATTTGAAAAAGTGTTCTATAAGAAAGTTGTGGAGAATTTTATAAGATTTCCAATGGTATAAGCTACAACTTCATTGGATTAACAGAATGAGAGTTACAACTGTTTTACTGTGCTGCTGTTTTTCTACTCACGAGAAATTTCAGATTTCTTGTTCATGCCCATACATGAGAGTATCATTGGGATGTCAGAACGTCTTGATACTAGTTAGCTCATCTGGAAGAAGGTGCAAGCTACCCTTTTTGTGTCCCCTAGTTGATCTTTTCTTAAGGGGGGTAGCCAAGTTGAATGATTTGTAAGATGAAGTTTCTTACATTCTAGCGCTTTGTTTGGAAGTATTAGTTATCTCTGGGATTTGGTCTTCTCTTGTCTCTATTGCCATCAATCCTATCTTGTCATCTCTTGAAGCTACAATTAAGGATGTTATGAACGACGGAGTTCTAATTCATACATACTGAAAACATATGGTTGCTACCATGAGAAGGTGCTTTTTGCGTCCGGCCAACTCCAGGGCGTAGCACAAGACTGGTGGGAGTCTTACTAGTATGGACATCCCAATAATGCTGGACAGATCACCTAAAAGGAGTTTAGCAAGAGCTTCATGTCCTACCACCTCCCGTTAGGTGAGGTAGAACTTAAGCAAGAAGAGTTCCTCAACTTGAAGAAAGGATCTATGACTATGTGTGAGTTTCGTGATATGTTCACTCAGTTGTCGCGCCACGCTCTAGAAGAAGTGGATAGTGATGCTAAGAAGCAAAAAAGTTTTTTTTGAAAGGACTGAATGATGGAGATCAATTGCAGTTGATGACTGTTGTGTATCCTGATTTCAAAACATTGGTGGACAGAGCAATTCTAATTGAGAACAAGCGTCGATAGATGGAAGAAAAGAAGAGAAAGCGTGACCTTCAACGCCAGTTAAGAAACAGTCGTCTTGGTTTTGCTACACAACCAAAATATCAGTCGCACCCTATGAATTTGTTTGGGAATACAGATCAGGATCAGTATCAGCAACCCAATGATGAAGTGCAGCATTTTAGCTCTCAGAAGCCATGTCTGTCATCTCCTACTATCACTTTGATGAAGACCAATAATTCTACTAGTGAGGAAGATTATGATTGTGGTAAGGTTGAGCCCTATAAGAACGATTGTCTTGAGAAGTTTGCTGAGAGTAATCCAAGCCATAATCAACTGCAGCAGGAGCCAGAATAGAATATCCATAAGGAGCAGGTGCAAGGCAATCAGATAAAGCGAAACTACATTCAAGGCAGGTTGAACAATGTGGATCTAATTACCACTCATGGAGCTAAGGAGGTCGTTTATGGTTTGGTTGCAGTAAGCTCAGACACTGCTATGGTGTTGTTTGACCCTAGTGCATCACATTCATTCATCTCTAGGGAATATGTGGAAGAACATAAGATAACTATGCTTCTGATGAGGAAACCCTTAATAGTTAACTCTCTAGGAGAAGAAAAGAAGGCAAACCGCATATGCCAAAAGTTAGTCTAAACATAAAAGGGAAGAACTTCGAGGCAAACCTTATTGTTTTGGAGTTAATGGACATTGATGGTATTCTTGGAAAGGGGTGGTTATCTGCTTGTAAAGGAGTAATTAAGTATGCTCAGCATTCGGTGCTTCTAACAACACCGTCAGGAAAAAGAATTGAGTATGAGGGTATTCGATCTGCACCTAAGGAATACGAGGATGATCTATTGGAAAGGGTGTACACTAAGGATAGTAAAGTGGATTGTGAGTTTTCAGATGTCAATGTATAGGAACAAACGCCTTTGGAGGAGATCAATAAGATAGACAATCACGCCTATGCAAACTATCTAACTAAGAAGGGTCTGAATGGTCAAGGTGCCATATGAAGTTTAGTTATGCTCTCTAGCTCTCACTTGGAAGAATCGATTAATCTGATAAGGAAGGTGGTACTCAAGGATGTAAGAGAGAACTTAGAGTTTTCAATGAGGTTTGGTTAGAGGTTCAAGGGAGGTTTATCCAAGATCATCAAGATATTGGTAGAGCTATTGAAGAAGCTTTTAAGTTTTCTTGGATCAAGAGACATCAGCTAAGTATTTGAAGGAGTCCAAGAAGAGGTTGAAGTAAAATCTAAGTATTAGCTTTGCTAGTTCAGGACAAGAGTTTTTCTATCTACAATGATGCACCTTGTCAAGGTGTGGGATGTGTCCTTATACAAGAAGAAAAGTAGTGGTTTGTTCATTAAGTCAACTAAGGAAGCATGAATTGAACTACCTAACATGTTATCTGGAGTTATCCATTGTGAAGCATGGAGGTACTGTCTTTTTGGAAGTAAAAGTGATATCTAGGAGGATCACAAGAATCTACCGGACATCTTCACTAAGTTGGTCTTGAGCTTGTGATATCCTCGTTGGAATGAAATTGATTATGACTTGGAAAAGCGTTGTTGCTTGGAGAAGCAAAGTCATGGCCAATGCCCTTAGCAACGGAGAATTGTGCTAAGAAGGTTCGGGTGACACCAAAGACTAAGAATTGTATTCCAAGTTCGAGCAACTTAACCAAAATCATTAATATTTTGAAGATTGGTAGTAGAATCCCTTTCTGACCAAGAGATTTATCAGGCTTCATTGGAAGATGGATATTTTAAGAAAGAGAATTGGTATTATAGGGAAGGTGGCCTAGTGATTGGAGATACCTGAGTATTGTTTGAAGTATCTGTCAGAATCTTAGAATTAGTTTGGCAAGTTACTTGGAGTAAGATTAACAGGTATGCAAAGTAAAGTGGAATCCTTATCAATAAGATGGAACTACACGAGGAAGTAAAGAAGAATCTAAAGACGGAGTATCCCTATCTCCTAGTCGACGCCTTCTGAATCTCGGGGTCAAGATTCATCTTAAGGGGGATAGAATTGTAACACCCTAAATTTTGCTCTTTTTAAAAAAGATATAAATTGATTTAAGTTTGTATTTTGTGCTCATGAAATATAGGAAAAAGAATATTTTTCATTATATTAAAATTCATCATAAGGAGTAACAACTTGGATGTGCATACATGCTGGTGCATTTAATTTATTGCAATGAGTGGTTGAATCCAAAATTCAAAATGAATTCAAAATGCTTTTGAAAATGAATTTGAAAATGGCTTTGAAATAAAAAAGAGAGAATTGGAAAATAAAAGAGTTTTCAAAAGTTTGCAAAAGTTTAGTTTGGAAACCTCGCAAAAGTTCTCATCTTAAAAAGTATATTTGAAACTATATTTGAATTTGATTTGAATTTGGATTTGAAAATGTGTTTAAGAAAAAAGGAAGGAATTTTTCCTCTCTCCCTCCTTTCTTGGCTTCTGGCCCACCGGCCTACTTAGCCCGGCCCTCTTCCTTACCCCTCTCTCCCTCGTGGCCTAGCTCACTCGACCCACAATGACGCGCCAGCCCACGCGCGAAGCCATGCACCTACCTCCCTCTCACGCCATCTCTGGCCGCTAGCCCCGCACCCCTTCGCTCGCTGACAGGTGGGCCACCCATGTCAGTCTTGTCTTCTTCCTCTCGTCGCCAACACGGACTCGGCCGCTGCCACTTTTGCCCCATCTCCTCGCCTTGGCTTGCACCTCAAGCTGCCGAGCCCCCATAAATAGCGCCCCGAGCTGCTCCGCCCTCGCCTAGACATATCCTGAACTCTAATCGCCATAGCCGCCACCTCGCTCAAGCTTCACCGCGTGCCGCAACCCTAGCCTACCGCCGTCGAGCGCATCTTGTCGCTGTCGTGCCTCGCCGTTGCATCGAACTGCTCCCCGGCCTTCACATCTCGGTAAGGAAGCCCCAGTGCTTTGCTTTTGCCCTCTCTTTTTCCTTCTCTATCCACGCGCCATCGCCGAACCAAGTCGAGCCACAAGATAGCTCATGTCGCTATATCCGTTCATCCCCTGCTTCAACCAATACCCCCATCGAGTTCACCGTAATCTTCTCTATCTCCCCGTGTCATCAGTTGAAGCAGCCGTAACCCATAGGCCCTTAACCAGTTATGCCGGCGAGGTCCGAGCGCCGCCGTCCATGGCACCGCCACCAAGCTCACCGTCGACCACGCCACCCACTCTATCACTCTCTCTGATTTATTTCCAACCGTTCGATCTATGATCAAGGGCCAAGAATAGAAGATACCTCTTCGGTCCATGAGCACAGTGTAGACCAAGCGCACCGTCTGCGTCAGCATGCCGCACAGGCAGACCACCGTGAACCCGACACTCAGAAGCCACCGCCTTTCGCCACGTGGTCTCCCCGTCAGCAGAGACCCAATCAACCTGGCTATTTTGCAAAAGAGACCCTGCAGTTTTCTCTAATCAACCCGCAGTCCACCCTCTGTTGAAAATAATTCAATCAATGCCCCTAGTTTTTATGTTTTGACCCCTGTGTTTTTTCAAAAATGACACCAGGTCCACAGGACTGTTTTAATTTGGTTTTTAATTATTTTTAATACGAAATTGATTTCAAAATATTTACAAATTTGGCATTATCTTCATTAGGCCATATCTTCTCCGTTTTAACTCCAATTTGATCCGTTCAAGTTGTGTTAGATTCGTAATTGAGTAGTCTACATGTTCATCCTACTGTTAAATATATTTTCAACTTTTGAAATTCGAGGTTAGATTTAATCTATTATTTTATTAAAGGAAATCTTGTTTAATTCATAACTTTTTCGTTATAGCTCCGATTAGAGTGCTTTTCGCGTCAGTGTGTTCGTAGCAACGTGTAGAACATCTTTAAAACATTTTTACTTGTTGTTTCATCTATTTGGTGTACTATTCTAATTTATATCTATTGTTTGCTTCGTGTATGATTGCATAGATGTTTGCGTGTTGCTTTATGATCTTGTCCAGTCGGTGAGTTTTACGTGGTGATCAAGAAGCGGTTCTTTGGAGGCTAAGAATCAAAAGAAGAGGATATGAGTTTAAGGCAAGTATAGCATGGGATCTTTCTTGTTGTCCTATACACCTTTAATCATTTAATTCATGCTTCATGTGTCTACCTTGACTACCACTAAGGATATCCTAGTCTTTTATACTTTACCTTGATACCTTTGGGTTATTGCAGTGGGTAGTATGATGCTAGTGCTCAACCAAAGCCATGATCTTGTAACTTGACTAATGGTATATGCAATAAACATTAAAAGATGTTTTTTAGCAATATGGAACAAGGGGCTAGAGCATTGCTCTAGATTCCTCTTCCTAAGGACTTATCTGTAAGCGAACATCCGAGACTTACAGTACAGCTATGAGGCCTACATGGCTCTAGCTTTAGCTCAGTACAAGGACCTTTTCTAGCTTGTTAGAGGTTACCTTTATGACGCAAAAGGGGTGTGTTTTAGGTTGAATATAGTGCGGCCTCTGTCCGTCAGTGTATAGGCTGCGCGTTATTGTGCCTGTCGAAAGGGGAGCCCTACATTCGTAAGGCATAGAAACCTAGTGGCCCTAACTTGTTAGACGAACCTTTGAAATGCTTCATAGTGAACCCTGCCGACCTTCCTTGGAAATGGGTTAAGAGATTAGCTACCTCGGGCGAAATGGTAAATCACGACTCACAGTGAAAGTGTACAACCTCTGCAGAGTGTAAAACTGGTATATCAGCCGTGCTCACGGTCACGAGCGGCCTTGGACCCTTACGGAATAGATGATGAACACTGATGATTCTGAGGATAAAGATGCTCATTAATGGTTAATTATTTATGCTATTCATTATTCATATTTACCTGATCATGCGTTTATATGGGCTTGTGAATAAACTTGTTGCCACTCAATTGCTAAAAGATGACTCTTTAAAGCTAATTGCAGTTAAACCAGTGTCGGCCTTTTAAACCTTGTGAAGCCCATGTTATATTTGTTGAGTATGACATGTACTTATGCTTGCTTTATTTTTCAATTATTTGGATAAAAATTCTGGATGGGTACTAGATTGCTAGAGTTTGGAGGAATTAGGCTTGTGATCAACCAATCAGTTGTCCCTGTGGAATTGGAGTCTTCACCCGAAGATCGGAGTTGTCTTTCCGCTGTTTGCTGTCTAAGGTTATATCCTTTATACTAAGTATATTATATATTAAGCATTGTCTATTGATATTATCTTTATTTGTAGCTATATGTGAGATTTAACTTTCTGGGCTCACATATGGTGTGTATCTGGTTTTGTCCTTAAAATCGGGTGCTACAAAATATCCTCGGGATTGCTGCTAGCGTACTTGAGATTATATAATTGGGCTATTCTGCTAAAAAAATCGTGGTGAGATACATATGATTTGTTTTATGTGCAAATAAATTTTCAGCTAGGTGGCGTATTTCTAAAACCTACACCTGACCTTGAATGGCATGTGGCGGTGTGTTTCAGGTAGCTGGGTGGTGTGTTTCCACAAAACCCAGCTTTCATCTATATTACAAAATGCACCACTGAAGAAAAAACTACACATTTTCATAAAGATAAGCCTAAAACCAAACCTTTATGACATCCCCTATGCATTGTTAACACCTTTCGTTAGGGCTTGTTGAGTACCTTAATTACTCACCCTTTGTTGGCTCACAAATGAAAAGCCTGACTAGAACTTCACCGCCAGTGTTGAAGAGGATTACAATGACTAGATTCATGTTTGCGCAAGTACCCTGTAGTCTTGGGTTACTCTCTTGCTGAAGCATCCATTGTAATAAATACTATAATGATGTACTAAGAGCCTTTGACTTTCCCCTTGTGTCAGATCAATATTAAGTAGTAAGACTGTTTGTGTATTGATAAAGATGATGTATGGTTTGATTACTGATATGCAGTGTGTTGATTTCCAGAGTTAGTCAATGGGGTGAACCTCCTTTAGAAGCCCCCCATATTCCTTCGGGTAGTCGAAGATACGAACCGCCTCTATAGAGGGGCATTTCTAAGTGCGGTTTGTATTGCCAACAGTCCCTAAAATAGGAGCATTTCACGGGTGGCTCGTGAGGTCGACCTTATAAATAGTTGTGGTGCAAATAAATTCATAACTATAGTTCGATAAAGACAAAATTTATATTCGAATTATAGCTCGATGAGGTCTACAACTTTATGGTTGGCAACTACACTGATGATTTCAATTCAAGATGTTAGTGTGAGTAATCACTGAGCAAGGCATCAGTCACAAATGTAGCTTTCAAAGTCAACTTTAAATAGGGGAAAAGTTGCGAAATTTTCTACGTCTACACTACAATTGAGTACATAACAACCACATTCAATGGTGAACTCCATTGTTTTATACATTTTTGGAGGAAAAAAAACACATGCAAAAGCTCACACACACATATACAAACCCATACAAATGAATGCATCGCACCCTATGTACCTCTATTGTTTATAACAATAATCCAAACAAAAAAACTGTATCTACAATAATATTGTACAATTAATGGTACAATTGTTAACAACGTTTTATAGAAAAGGTACCTGGTTTCTGACGAACTGCCACTGCGTTTCAGTTGAGAAGACTGTATTCTTATATGAGATAGTGTCGAGAGGGTGCAAAAAACAACAGGTGAGGTGTGAAAGAGGACGGAGATGATGAAACAAAAATAACGAGCAGCTCGTACTATATACAACCAAGATGCAGCTAGCTTATTACTATCTGGATGCTTTTGGTTTTCTTCTAAAGCTGGCTGCATGGTCAAGTAAGGAATTGATGCATTCTCTGTTCAAAAAGCTCGACAACCCACAAGCAAAGAATCGAAGCGCACCGTCTTTCATTGAAGCTAAATAAGGTAAAGAAAGGCTCAAACAAACGGGAAAAAAATCAGCATGCACGATCTCATAAAGCAACCGCGGACATCCACCGTAGATTCACACTACATGTCCATATATATGCATCTAACGTATGAGAGAATTGTCGTTTTTCTTTTCCACTATATTCCTCCTAATTTCTTTTTAACTATATTCATTCAAAATTTAAGCAATAGTCTCAAGTGCTGGATGTATGTGTACGAACACATGTCGTGAAACCATAATAAGTGTCCACGGTTGATCCATCGTCTCGCTGATTTTGTTTTTCCAAACAAAGGTCATGGTGTTAACTAGGTGCGTCGCAGAGACGACGTGACGCTGAACTTGGTCAACACCATGGCCTCTGTCTCCGTGAAGTTCAGCAAACATAAACATGACACGCGGCCGGCCGCCAACCACAAGTTCACAACAGATCCACATCACCACATCTCTCAGGCTCTGGTCAAGTGCACCTCGACATCTTGACCATACCATCCATGTTCGCCATCTTACTATCTCGTAGCTGATGCTCTGCAGCGACGCAATGCACCCATGCTCATGCATACAACCCATCAACTTAGGCCCTCTATGGATGTTGCGGTTTTGAGAAACTATAGCACCAACAAGCTTCAGTTTCAGAACAAGAGATATGTAAAACCACACACGGTTTAGAAAGAAGATGTCTGGAGTGAAGTTATAAAACTCATAAAAATAAAAATAAAATAGCTTTAGCAATATCATGG
This sequence comes from Miscanthus floridulus, assembly GCF_019320115.1. Lineage (NCBI taxonomy): Eukaryota > Viridiplantae > Streptophyta > Magnoliopsida > Poales > Poaceae > Miscanthus > Miscanthus floridulus. The sequence continues at coordinate 29,274,535 of NC_089595.1, forward strand.
TTTCAGAACCATAAAGATTGTTACATCCCAACACATTATTGTTTTCAAAACTAATTAAGCGTTTTCTAAAACAATAAAAATACTTAGGGCCTAATAAACTGAAATTCTTGCAAGTTGCACCCTTCTGTTCTCTGCACTTTTTCTCTATCTCTTGCTTGGTTTCTTTATTTCTCAGTTACAGTTCACATTAAACAGGGAGGCAAGTTTAGGAATCACACATGGTGGGACCCAAAGGTACTTCTTCACATCATAGATCTCAGTGGTCTTGGCCTTTTTTAAAATAATAATAATGCAGAACAGTCATGTGCATTTATTTACTGAGCTGCCTATAAAACTCTCTCTAGATGGCAAGCTATTGCCAAGAACATCCAGTAGCTACATATATTGATCCGAAAAGAATGAAGAGATGAAGTAATAGGCCGCATTTCTCTTCTCCCTTTGTAGCTTGTGCAACATGTTACAAGTTTGTGGCATGTAACACAGATTTGTGAATGGTTTAGCTTCAAAGCTTTTGATCGACACTATTTGAATGTGAATGTGAGGTGTGCCTAACATGCATCGAAATAAAAGGGGCATCTAGGTATGTGAAGCATCAGCAAACAAGAAGGGCAGAAAACAGGGCCGCGACTATGTCTATACCCGGCTAGCGTATCTTAGAGGCAATCAATCGCCCTAGTTTGCAGCAAATTTCTTTGAACATATATAGGAGTAGGTTTGTCTGATGCTATGAACAAACAGAAGGTTCGGACACTTAAAGATTCAGAAGGTCTGGAAGGTCCACATGGCGGTATCAAGTATATGTTGCCCATGATGTGTATGAAGCAGGTGGCACACGTGGTATTGTTCGGTATTGTCTGTTTCCGAAAAAGAAGTAGCCTAATAAGGTTGGGCCAGTGAGAAGTGAGACATGTATTGGTGTAAAACTGGTAAGTTCATTGTTCCAGTATTCAAAATTGACTTGATAGAATGCTTGGACAATTTATTTCCTCAAAGAACTAGCTCCTCACATGAACCAAGACGAATTTTTCTAGTGGGCCACACAAAAGATAATTGAACCACTAATTGCTATTTAACTTGCAAGTTTCTAATTTGTACTTTGAAGTTTGAAATTTTAATCGTACTCTCAATGTTGACATGACATGAAACTTATGAAAATGGATGATGCAGAACTTTTTCCCCTTGAGCAACTGCTAGTACTATACAGTACTCCTAGTAGAATGTCTCAACCCAGTGGCGGTGAATTTTTTTTTTTAATTTTAACACTTTTTGAAAATTAATTTTAAATCTAACACTGTCGTTTTTTTTAAACTAACACTTTTTGCCGCGCCTATTTCCCTGGCGCGGCCAAATGCATGTGCCGCGCCATGCATGGTGGCGCGACAGCGGGCTGACGTGGCGGCGACCGGAATCGCTGACCACGGATGTGGCAAGGCCTGCCGCGCCACTGATCTTGGCACGGCAGTGCCACGCCCTGATCCGTGGCGTGGCAGAGCCGAATAAAACCCCCGCCGCGGCCCGCGTCTGCCAGTGCCCAAGCAGTCGGCAGAGCCCGAGCAGCAAGTCCGCCCGCTCCAGCCCGCCGCCGAGCCCGCCTGGCCGCCGCGCCCGCCCCCCGCCCGGCCCTCCTTTGCCGCCTCCCTCCCTTCCCTTCCCTTCGCCGGCCGCCTCCCTCCCTTCTCGTCCTTGTTCAAGGTAATGACGCACATTTTATTTTCGTTTGAATGGTGGATAGGATATTATGAATGGGAGTTAAGGTTAGGAGGAAAATTATGTTTAGGAACTATGGGCTACGGTTTGAAGGAAGATATTAGTTTGATTTTGTCAATGTTAAGGTTAATTATTTAGTTAGAAGTATGTTTACCATATATATTTTTGTTGCTATAAGTGTTGGTTATATTATTTTAGTTGCATTACAAATGATTATATTTTACATTAATTTACGTTGTTTTGATTGATGTTTAATTTGAACCGTTTTATTAGATGGAAGACATGTTTCGGGAGCAGTTATAGCGAAAACAGGGTCGTCCTAGAGAATTGTACCCCGACGAGTCTAGCAAAGATGCCCCCATTCCTCCTGAACTCCCTGTCCCTAACTGTGACTGTGGTCGTCCGGCCGACGTGTTTCAATCGAGACATCCAGACACAGCGGCTCGTTGCTTCTACACGTGCAGTCGTTTTAATGTAAGTAATTATTTCCGTTAATTTTTCTTCTTTATTTGTATTATTAGGTTACTAATATTTTATTAAATTTATGTTGTGTAGGTCCATGAGAGGTGTTTTTTTCTTTCAGTGGATCGACAGTGCAGACAAGTTTGACCCTAGGTACCTCCTTTTCGACGATTGGTGGAGAGGATGACATCCACGATAGCATTTCGAGCAGTGGGTTCCACCTCCCCTAACCTCCCTCCAATGATGGCTAAGGAGAAGCACTTAGCCGTAGTTAGACGACTCAAGGAACCTCCTCTATGCCATTGCGGAGACCGGCCGTGATAAACCCTGACAATACGTTAGAGTTTGTGTGTCCAAACAAGCATGAAGTAAGTACAAAGTGTATGTGTTGAAATATTGAGCTATATGTGTCATGTACTAATGTCACGTTATTTAGGTGTATACAATGGCGAAGTGCCGTTTCAAGGAGTGGTTGTATGGTCCTAAGAACAAATGGCCCGAAGAACCTCCAAAGGCAAAGCAAAAGAAGAAAGAAAGGTTAATTTACAAAGCACCGCCAGTCAAGTGCGAATGTGGTGTTAAATCCAACTACGGTCTAGTCCCTTTGGAGCTTGGAATAGGCCATTATTGCGGCCATATGATTGACTATGATGAGGTTGGTTATTTTTGTGGTAACCATGAAATCGTATTTTGTTTCTTTTGCTAAGACATATATAATATAATTTTTCGTTTGAACAGAGCACTAGAAAATTCAGGTGGGAATGTTATGATGGTCAAGCTAAGTTCTTGGATGAACTGAAGGGGAAGCAAGTAATTGCATGGAAGAGGGGATATAGACATGACTACGTCAACCTTTTTGTTAAACATCACAAAGATAAGATGCGTGAGTTTGCTAGACAGCGTGGTATTTGTAACCCGATCGACGTTGGGATTGTCAAATGAGGATTAGAGAGACGGATGACATTAGAGGAGGAGAGGGCAAGGAAGGAGGCAAGGGAGGAGACAAGAGTACAGATGCAGGTCTTGAACGAGCATGTTGTTTCATTATGTGCCAGTGAGTGCTCGAAAGCCTTTTTTCGTTGTCTGATTTTAAATATAATATAATCGCATTGTTAACTGATTGCATTTTATACATGAAGGGATTGGATGCAGCGAGGACCATACTACAGAGGTGGCTCATGCAAGGTACGAGGAAAAGAAGTTAGATGGGCACAGAAAGCGAGTTGGTCGCACCGTTGAATCACCGATTGTGTTGTCTGATGAGGGGGACGAGGATGAGGATGACACTGCCAGACTCAGCGAGCTCATCGCTCTAGCAGAGGTGGGCTTGTAGGCGGAGGAGGCTGAAGACGACACTGGTAGACTAAGCAAGCTCATCGCTCTAGCAGAGGCGGGCTTGCGGGCGAAGGAGGCTGAGGACGACACTGCCAGACTGAGCGAGCTCATCGCTCTAGCAGAGGCGGGCTTGCAGGCGGAGGAGGATGACGACGCGTTCTTCACTCAGGCTGCAGATGCCGCAGATGAAGCGGAGGCCGCTTACTACAGGCGAAAGGCAGATCATGACAGTGCAGGTGAGCCTAGCCACAGCAACAGGGTTGTGGTTGAGGATTGGTACTCGGATGACGAGTTGCTTACTCAGTATATTTCTGACTGAGGGTTTTTTATTGCGCCGTCTGTTAGTTCCATACTTTATTAATGATCAATATAGTTATGTAGTAGAAATTCCATTGTGTTGTCTTATATTCCATTTGAACTACTGATGTATTGTACCCATGTATCATGTACTCGGATTACCCATGGTCGATCTTAAGTGATCATATCTGTTTATATCATGCGTTGATATTTTCTAAAACGAACGTAATCGAATGAAATTATCTTGAATATAGCGCCATAGCCCATATATATTCAGTGACTTGGTGACACCATACATATTCTTGAAGTTAGAATAGGAGAGAAGATTGACCTTAACTTTGCACAGACACAGATGAGCACCGAATAATAATTGAGGAACAGATTATATATCCCCACAACCTAAAGATCATCCACTAGGAATCCAGGATCGTAGCTTTATAGTTGTATTTCTATCTATTCTATGGAGCTGAAAAGATAGATAGGGAAGAGGAGGCCAGAAGTCGAAAGCATCTGATGAACTTCCACGATGAGTACGTACGTATATATCCTATGAGTTGTTAAGGAGCAACACCATGAGTCCACGAGTGCTTGTGATCGATTGATTCACCTATAATTAATGTGAGAGGCGTGTGGCCACAGTGAGTGGCGCAGTTTCAACCACGAGGCACGGTGGAGGCGGTAAACCGTCCAGGTACCGCCGTGCCATGCGCCGTGGTGCAGCACTGCCGTGCCAAGATCGGTGACGCGGCAGAGCCCTACCATGTCAACGGTAGCGCTTCCAGTCGTCACGTCAGCCCGCTGTCGCGCCACCATGCATGGCGCGGCATAGGCATTTGGCCGCGCTAGGAAAATAGGCGCGGCCAAAAGTGTTAGTTTTAAAAAAAACACGACAGTGTTAGATTTAAAATTACTTTTCAAAAAGTGTTAAAATTAAAAAAAATCGTGGCGGTGGACCAGCAAGATGAAGTCTTAGGTCCACCTGCTCATTTACCCACATAAGGGCAGTTCAAAAATTTCCATGCCATTAATTAGTTGTCAAGTAAACAAAAAAATTATATGACATTGAAATTAGGAAGGAGAGATAAAGAAATGGTTTATTAAGAAAGACACAATTATATGACAAGAAACTATGTCAACGCGAAGGAAGAATTGTGATAGAGGACAGTAAGGCCAGGTGGTGGTTGTTAACGTGCTGTGATTCATTTCTTTTTGCATAAAAATGTGCTGTGATTCATGGTGCTGCTAGGGATGGACGGCAACAACTCGAGAGCTTATGCCGTACCAATGAGCCTATGCCCTGCCGTACGAAACGGAGCGAGTGACGAACAGACATACAAGTTCCTTCATCAGCAACGACTCCAGTCGCTAGAGCTACACTATCCCAGCGAGGATCGAGGTTGTCCTAGAAGATTTCCAACCTTATACATAAATATCAAGGTTTTAAATAGTCGGCTAAGCCATTTAGCTTTCTATGTCCGAAAACAGGCTATAGCCAGCTATAGCGGGCCATAGCGGCAGCTAAGAGCTAACTTGTACATGAAAAAACTTAGCTAAATCCTTCTCAAACAGCTATAGCAGAAGATAGCGGAGGCTATAGCCAGAGATTTAAAACCTTGACAAATATCCAAATTAAAAAACTAGAGTGGCACTGATATGCATCAACCGGAGTGGCACGCAGCCTCGTGCCAACCAACCACCAAAGCAAGCCGCACATTGATGATGTCAAAGTTTTTACATAAATTAAAAAACCTATAACTGCTAAACCGAGTATTCAAATTAAATTCTAATTACACCATCATGTTTCTTACAATAAAGACTTTGAAACAAGACCTCATATAGATATATTTAGATAAAATTTTGTTAACAAACATTTATCTGATGAAGATAGAATACTTTTTTATTGAGTAGAGGCAATGTTCTAGGTTCACAAAACAATGTTCGGTCTTCACGAGATGTTGGGGGCGAAACCTCGTGCCCCAGGTTCACTAACCATTTCTGACTCCCTATTATGCAAGCTCATGGACGCAGGTACCTCGGAGAAGCCTCCGTGGATGCCTCGCAAAGGCACCCATAGGGTCATGCTGGGAGCTAGTACCAAAGGCCTTGCAGGGTCTCGGTAGGGATCGACGAACCAAGCCTTCGGCTGAAGGCGGGAGCAGCAAGAAGATGGTGAAGGCCTCCGAAGGAACGCGTTTGAGAATGAAGGCTACGACAAAGCCTTCGAGCGGATACCGGGGGCACAACGCGGCTTGTCTTTGAGGAACCCTCGAAGACCCATCCCCCGAAGGTCTCTCAAGCCATGTCGAAGACGACCCTTGACCAGGGACCTCCAAGATGGATCCAACGGCCCAACAGGCCAGGACTACAGCTCGGCAAGGGCCCACTTAGAAAGGCGGTTGTGCATATAAAAGTCTCGTTAGCCCCTGTGACAGTGTGTATTCAATAGCTGGCGAAATGTGTGTAACCGTACCTATAAAAGAGGGGACTGAAATCCCAATAAGAGTGAGATCACTTAGCTTGATTCCCTAGAATCCGCTGCCTTGGTTGTCGTTCTTTGGCGAGAAAAGTTTGAGCCTTCAGTGAGTCAATCTTTGCTCGGTAAAGCTCTGCGCTTTTGTTTACCTTGTTGGAATACGCTATCCCAACATTGGCACCCACCGTGCTAGGCCACTCAAAGATCCATCATGGCTCCCAAGAGGAAAGCCCCCACACGGGGAGAAGGCCATGACGCAGCACAAGGAGCACCTACGCCACTTCGCTAAACCCTCAAGAACACCCAGAGGTCGAGTACGAAGAGCCAACCGCAATTGGGGTAGAGGAGCCAGCCCCAGCAGCGGTGAAACCAGCCCCTGATCCCACACCAGAACAGCTGCTCGAGCAACTACAAGCTGAGCTGTAGAGATCGCAACGATAAAGAGATAGATTAGCTGTAGCATCGGCCGCCAACCAGAGAGCAGCCCTTGCGGCACAGCAAGCAGTTGAAGTCAGACAACGGTACTTCTTTACATCATTGATCTCACTGGTGTTGGCCATTTTTAAAAATAATAGTGCGTAATCAGCCATGTGCATTTATTTGCTGAGCTGCCTATAGAACACGGTGGCAAGGTATTGACAAGAACATATGGTAGCTATATTGTTATGAAAAGAATTAAACGGGTGAAGTTATAGACCTCATTTCTCTTCCCCTTTGTAGCTTTTGCAGCTTCTTACAAGTTTGAGAGATGCATGTTACACAAATTGTCCATGATTTAGGTTCAAAGCTTTTGATCAACCCTATTTGTGAAATGTGAGGTTCCTATCATACATCGAAATAAAAGGGACATCTGGGCATGTGAAGCATCAGCAAACAAGAAGGGCAGAAAATAGGTGCTCATCCACCAACTTTGCTATGCATCTCAGCCGGCATAGCTACCCACCTTTGGAAACCCCAACTCAAGTAACGTGTCCATATCCAAGCAGTCCAAAAATCTGGATTGAGAGCACTGACCACGCGATCATGAGGAACAGTACGTATACCTTAAACAACTAATTTGTTGCTGGACTCCTACGGCTGTGCCGTTAAATGCGATCACCTGGGGCACCGTGGTGGAGTCGCCTAGCAGGGCAGTATCCACGAACCAAGACGACTTTTTAGAGGGGCGCACAAAAGTTAATTGGACCACGAATTGCTATTTAAATTGCAAGTTTGTCATTTGTACATTGCAGTTGGAATTTTTAATCATTCTTTCAATGTTGACGAGTAACTGCTAGTACTATACAGCACTCCTGGGGATGGACCAAGCCATCGCATAGGCCATGCACAACAGCAACACCTATAACTCAGAAAACAAGTTCAGTAGTGAATGAGCCTATGCCCTGGCGTACGAAACTGTGCAAGTGGCAAACAAGTTCATTCACCGACAACAACTCCAGTCGCTAGCCACTACCCCAGCAAGGATCAAGGTTGTCCTAGAATATTTCCAAACTTGTGACCGAGCTACCGTACACAATATAGACACATGGGCCGTTGTAGCACCCGATTTTAAGAACAAAACCAGATACGTATCATATGTGAGTTCAGGAAGTCAAATCTCACATATAGCTATAAATAAGGGTAATATCAAAAGGCAATGTTTATTACATAGTGTATTAGTATAAAGAATACAACCTCAGAGTATAGACAGCGGAAAGACAACTCCAATCTTCAGGTGAAGATTCCACTTTCACAGGGACAACTGACTGGTTGATCACAAGCCTAATTCCTCCAAACTCTAGCAATCTGGTACCCATCTGGGATTTTTATCCAAATAATTGAAAAATAAAGCAAGCGTAAGTACATATCGTACTCAACAAATATAACATGGGGTTCATGAGGCTCAAAAGGCTGACACGGGTTTAACTGCGATTAGCTTTTAATGGTCACAATTTTAGCATAGGAGTAGCAACAAATTTATCCCAAACCCATATAAACACATGATCAGGTAAACATGAATAATGAATAGCATAAACAATTAACCATTAGTGAGCATCTTCATCATCCATATTATTAGTGTTCATCATCTATTCCGTAAGAGTTCCAAGACCGCTCGTGACCGTGAGCACAGCTGATATACCAGTTTTATACTCTGCAAAGGTTATACACTTTCACTGTGAGTCGTGATTTACCCTTTCGCTCGAGGTCGCGAGCCTCTTAACCCACTACCAAGAAAGGTCGGCGGGGTTCACTATGAAGCCTTTCAAAAGTTCGTCTAACAAGTTAGGGCCGCTAAGGTTTCCCCATCAATAAGCATGAGCCCCCCCCTCCAAGGAGTGACTAACAAAATACCAAGAAACCAAAGTGCACTCTCTTGGCAGGCCAAGATCATACAAACCGGAGCCCCTCTTGCGCCATAAAGGTAACCACTAACAAGCTAGAAAAGGTCCTCATACTGAGCTAAAGCCAGAGCCATATAGCCCTCACAGTTGTACTGTAAGTCCCGGATGATCACTTACAGATAAGTTCTTAGGAAGAGGAATCTAGAGCACTATAAAAACAGCCCAATGCTCTAGCCCCCTTGTTTCATGTTGCTAAAAAGCATCTTTTAGTGTTTATTGCATATACCATTAGTCAAGTTACAAGATCATGGTTGTAGTTAAGCACTAGCAAAGCTACCCAATGCATATCCCATAGGTGTCAAGGTACAAGATATCAAATATCTAGGATATCCTTATTGGCAACAAGGTAGACACATACCATATGAATTAAGTGATTAAAGGTGAATAGGTAACAAGGATGGTCCCATGCTATACTTGCCTTAAAACACTGATCCTTCGGTAAGCTTTAATCTTCAACGTTCTTCTTCTTCTTAATCACCACGTATATCTCACCAACTGGACGTAATCATAAAACCCCACACAAGCATCCATACAATCATACACGAAGCAAACAATAGAACTAAATCAGAACAGTACACCAACCATAGAAAAATAATTAAAAGAGTTTGAAACACGATTCTACGCATCGCTACGAACACACAGTCGCGAGAAGCACTCTAATCGGAGCTACGGTTGAAAAGATACAACTACCGAGAGATCTGCTTTACACGCGAACAAGAAAAATATAAGCTTCATTTATTTTAACTATATAAAATCTTATATAAATTGAATTAAGTCAAATTTAGATTCGAATTATAAAACTAAAGTAAAACAAATCATATTTTATTTACAAAACCTAGTTGCATAATTATTAATCAAGATATGATTTAAACCATGAAATTTCAGAAATAGTAATATGGTAACCACTATTACTAATGCGTAGATCTCATTGCTATGAATCTAACGCAACTTGAATGGGTCAAAACGGAGCTAAAACGCAGAAGATATGAAATAAACAAGATTTCCTTTATTAAAATAATAGATTAAATCTAACCTCGAATTTTAAAAGTTGAAAACATATCTATAGTAGTATGAACATGTAGATTATGAAATGACGAACCTAACGCAAGTTGAACGTGTCAAATCAGAGTTAAAACGGAGAAGTTATGGCTAAAACAAAATTAGTGGCAAAACTGTAAATAGGTGAAAACGTATTTTGGATCTAAACCGACGAAACTACGCTTTTCAAAGAAGAAAACGTAATCTTAGATTACGCCTTGGACTGCGGGTTAATTTGCCGAAAATTGAGGGGCTCTTTAGCAAAAAGAACAACGAAGGGGTATGTTTTAATCTGGGCCATAGATCTTAGATTGGACGGCTCAGCATGATTGTGTATTTCTATCGTATTTCAGGATTTGTTTTTCTATAAGGAAACGGCCATAATGTGTGGGTGACGTGACGATGACGTCATCAAAACTAGGCACGCATGGCTGCTCTGCTGGATCGGTACGCTCATGCGATGTCGCGCGTTTGCGCGTGTGCGTGAGCGCTGGGAAGCGGGATGCAGGGGCTGGCACACTCATCTCAGTTGTGGCCTGTGGGTCAGGCACAGCGCCGCTGGATCAGTTGCCACCGGTGTGGGAGGCGGTGGCGCCATTGCTAGCGAACTGGAGCTCAGAGGACATCGTCACAAGCATGGGGAGAGACGAGGAAGCACGGAGTACTCACCTAGGTCGTTCGTGGCGGCTCGGAGGAAACGGGTACGTCCTAGTGCTCGACGGGGTGGCTCTCTCGTCCTAGATGCGGGACTCGGCAACGGTCTTGGCATGACGGCGAAGCAGCGGAAGGCGTCCGCGGCGGCGGCTCGAGCGAAGGGCGGCTGTCGATGAGAAAAACGGGTAAGACAGGGGCTCAAGTCGGCTTTTATGGGGCAGTTAGCTTGGAGAACACGGCAAGGCGACGCGACGTGGACACAGCGGACTCCCCGGCGGCGGTGCCCGATGCGGTTACGACGCGAGGAGGAAGAAGACCCCGCTAACAGATGGGGCCGGGGTGGCAGCAAGAGAGGAGAGGGAAACGGCGGCGACTTCACTGGGCTTACTGCATGCGGCTGGGCTGGAACGCGAGCTGGGCCACGCGGGAGAGTAGGCCAAGCCAGAGCGAAAGAGTGGGAAGCAGTGCAGCGCGGGCAGCTGGGCCGAAAGGGGAGGAGATGACGAATTCTTTCTTTCTTTTTCAAATCCATTTCTAAACCAAATTTCAAAAGCATTTGAAATTATTTTGAATTTTGGAGAAACCACTCATTACAATAAATCAAATGCACCGGCATGTATGCACAACCATGTTGCTAAGCCCCATGATAAATTTTAAAATAATGAAAATTATTATTTTCCTAAGTTTTATGAGCACAAAAATACGAAATTAAATCAATTTAACTATATTTTCAAAAGGAGCAAATTTTAGAGTGTTACAGCCGTTTGGGAGACTGAATCGGTTCGGATTCTCGCAAGAAACGGTAGAATTCGTGCCAAACGCAGAAACTGAGAAGTTTCATGTTTCCTTCTTTGGAACTCGAAAAGCTAGGAGGCTCGCATGGATTCTACTTTTGCTGTTGTGTATTAATAATTATAGTTTTTTTGTTGTAAACTTTTTTAGTGCAACAGATTAAAATGGGTTGTATTGAAGTTGTTCTTCACCCACAAAGAGTTCAGAATTTTTTTGAAGCATAGTTCATTTATATGATTTTTTATAAAATAAAAACTCTTTCAGGAATCCAAATCCAGGCTAACATTCAAACAGTTTCGTAAAGTAACTATGATTCTTCACCTCAAACGTTTCCGAAGAGAACCTTGATTTGAAATGTTTTTATGAGAATTTAGATCCCTACCAAAGCTCCGTAAATTATAGACAACTTTAAGAACATGCCTTATTTCCTTGATTTATTTGTATTTTTGTTTGTTGTCTTATCTTTTGTTTCTCTATAACAGGACGTTAACCCAGTGGCATGAAAAAAAAAACTAAGTGACCTCTCTCTCTCACACACACACAACCATTAGCGCTTCTTATATATATTAACGTTATCGACCCATTTGTCTTTGCATTTTTTTCTGAAAATTATTTTGGTTGTTGATGGATTGATGAAATGGTACCACAGACAGCACATGGTAGGTTATAAAGGTTACCATGTATTTCCGAGCTGGGCTGCCTATTAAACTGCATCTGGACCTCAGCTGCGTACACGATGAAAACGGCAAGCTATACATCTGAGTATCTGACGTCTAGTAGTAGTACGTACCTATATGAGCATGGAAAGAACGAAGAGACAAGGTAACCTGCATATTGCCCTTCTCCATGTCTCCATGTGTGACTTCTAGAACAACAGTTTCTTACAAAAATTGATGGAAATCACATGCATCGTTTAGGTCATAATATATATTTGGATGGAATCACTCCTAGGGTCATCTAGGCATGTGAAGAATCAGGAAACAAGACAAGAAGCAAAACAGGAGGTTACGCCTTGTAATGTCCTTCGTGTCCACAGCATGGTAGGGTAGTTCTAGAAACTTCTGGATCCGAAGAGACAGGCCACGAAGCATGTGGAAGATTAAACATCAAATTTTGACCTAGCAGGATACTAAATGCACGAGTGGAGAAAGTTGAGGAAGGTTGAATAGTAAATTTTGACCTATAGTATAGAATACTAAATGCAAGTATTTTGCTAGTCCATCTTGGCATTTTTTCCCATACTATCCATATGATTTATGTGATATTATTAAATGATACTTGTGATACAAGCGGTAAGAAGGGTGATGTTTTTAAACGTAAACTGTCAAATTAGGGGAATTGGATTTCCTGTATTCGTTTGAAGGAATTGTAAAAGTCCTCAAAATTTAATTTTACCCTTGATTTTACCCTTGATTTATCAGTCCTCAAAATATCTTCTGCTTTCTATACCATGTGGCATGCAAAAACAAAGAGTAACTAGTAACTCCCTAGTTTGTTACAATTGTCAGTGCTTCTTGATTCATTTAACAAATAATAATGTCGAACAGCCGCAGCCAGGCACGTTGATTTTCTGGGCTGCCTATAAAGTGCCGTCTGGACAACAAGCTATTGACAAGAACATCTAGTTCAGTAGGTTAATTGATCGGAAAAGAGTGACGAGATGGGGTTACAGTCCGCATAGCCCTTCCCCCTGGGTAGTTTAATTAAGAAACTGCAGGTTCTTATGAAAACTGAGTCATGCTACACACATTTTTCTCATGTTCAGGTTCAAAACTTCAGGCCAACTCGGTTTGTGAATGCAAGCTATCTATATCATATACTTGAAAAGGGGCATCTGGGCGTGTGAGGCATCAGCAAACAAGATGGAGCAGCTGGAGACAGAGGAGGTCCAAGCAAGAGCACTCACTCAGACCAATGAACCGGATTCTGGAGCACAACAGCAGTGTAACCGGCACCATGCTGCTGCTGCTACTGGCGGCCCATCTACACAAGTGATTCCTGGGCCACGTCGGGGCTCCCAGGTTCATTGGCCCAGTACACGTGTTGGTGGAAATGCACATACGGCCGACGGAATGGTCGACTCCCGTTGGCCCTCTCGGCCATGGACGGCGTTAGCTCGCCGCCGGTGGTAAACTCGTCCTCTCAATCCACCCTCGTCCATCAACAAGTATGCTCCCGCCCTCTCCTCCCCTCCTTACGTCAATGGCGGCGCTCCCTGTGGGCCACCTGTCAGCCTCTCCGTTGTTACGTCGGTTCTCCACCGCTTTAAGGATTGCATCTCCGCTGTTTATTCAAGTCGGTTTGATCCGAGGGCTCAAGATTAATGCTCCGGCCTATATATACCTGCCTGCACCCCCCTCCAGGGCATGCCAAGTTTGATCCTAAGAGCCTGAGGGCCAGAAACCCTAATCCATATCTCCACCAGGATCAGAGCTAGCAATTAAGAGAAGATTACTCCTCAATAGCATCTAGTCTTCCATTAGAGATACAGAGAGAGAGAGTGAGAGAGAAAAGTTTTAGAGGAATCTTGGCATGTCGGTGCTCTCTCTACGGTTTGTACCCTGACAGAATCAAGTTCTTCTTAAGCTTGCTACTGAGATTTCTCTGGTAATCGACTTCTAATTCAAGTAAGCATCTTGTTCATATTGTTCTTCAGGTTTGCGACTTTCTTTTAAGTACTTTAATCCTTGTAGCTCCTGGGTTAAAGTAGTATTCGTAGTGTAAGCGTGGTGCTTAGACTCGGTTACTCGTGGATGTACCCTACTTTCCAGATCGGTGGTACCTCACAAGGGTGACTCTTATAGCCTCATTGAATCCTTTGTAGTCCACCTCCCGTTAGTAGGCCTAGCAGGACATTGTTGCTATAGGAAATAGACTTTGCCTATATTTTCTTTAGTAATATCCCCAGAATTGAACAGTAGAAGACAAAGCTTATAGAAGTTAGAACTAGAAGACCTCTGCAATCTCCTCTACGCTCCTATTATCTAGCCTTGATTGTGAAGTTGGGTTAAGATAGACTTATTCTCACACACATTTCTTTAGGTTGGATATAAAACTAGGTTACTTCCGGTAAAGCGCTACAATGGTATAATATCTGTACGCTTGTGGGTTATTCTGTGTGCATTAATTTATACCAAGTATTTCTGGTGCCGTTGCCGGGGAAATGGTTGCTGAGTTAACTTCGAATCTAGCTTAACCTTGTATCACTATTCTTTTATCTTTACCATGGATCTAGAATCCACCCCTATCTACCAATATGGTGCACCCACGAGCGCACGCCTATAGCCACAAGAGTCTTCAAAGCCTATCCTAATACCTGGCTATGAGATGTGCCCGCGTTTAATTAACATGATTCAGGATCAACCCTTTTTAGGCGAAGATGATAAAAACCCCTATTCCCGCCTAAATGAGTTTGAGCAAACATGTGCATGCCTACGTATAGCAGGCATGTCAGACGAAACCTTATGATGGAAGATTTTTCCCTTCTTTTTGACAGGAAAAGCTAAACGTTGGTACAACCTCACTATAGGGAGTAGACAAGGAGATTAGGAAGCCTTGTGTTCTAGCTTTTGCTTGCAATTCTTTCCCGTCTCTAGAGTAGTCAGTCTTCATTTATAGATTCTATCTTTTAAACAAGAAGAAAAAGAATCTCTAGGCATGGCTTGGGAATACTTTAATACTCTCATTAATTTTGGCCCTGACCTTGCCATTCAAGACCACATTCTTATTCAACACTTTTATATGGGTCTTGATAGGAAAACCTCGAAGCGTCTTAATACAGCCTTAGCAGGTTTGTTCTTGCATATCTCCGCCAATTTGGAGAGAAGCATTCTTACCAAAATCTTAGAAAACACCCCTGAAGAAGTAGAAAAGAAGCCGTTAGAGGAGGAATCCTAGATAGCTAAACCAGAATCTGTGCCCAACCCATCACCAACTTCAGCTATCCCAAATCCTGAACCACCAGAAAAGGAGGAAACTCCAATTTCGGATTTCATGCTTGAATTCGAGGATGAACTTTTTTATGAATATGGAAACATCTCAAATTACCATACCATGAGAAGACCCCAGAAGACTAGGAAATCATCATTTCATGAAGAACCTTTAGACCCTTCTGAGGAAGCTTTCCTTAAAAAGATTACGAAAGAGCTAGTATCTATTATAAGCAATGAATGGGTATAACAATCAGAGCTTTCCTCTGATGTGATTCATTTAGATTCACCTTCTATATCCATTCGTTGCCAAATTAATAAAGCTCCTTTTGATGCTCTTTATAATCTAGTTGTGGATGTTAATATCATGTCTGCATCTTTTGCTCATGATTTATTAAAGGATATGTCGTTAACCCCAACAACAAAGTTATTGAAAAGTCTTTCAGGACACATTCTCCCAAGTTTGGGAATTCTGTATGTCCTCCCTATCCAGGTAAAAGGAACTAAGGTTCATTTGAGCTTCTATATCTTTGATATTATGGAGTTCAACATGTTGATAGGACAACCAATATAAAGACTTATCCAAGTCCAAGAAGGACAAACAGGGAAGTTGAAAATCAGCCTTGGGAAAAACTTTGAGCTCTCTATACCCATTACTCATTCTCTAAATGCTGAGAGTGAGCCAATTCTCGAGCAAGACCCAATGGAAGATGTTAAGGTTGCATCTCTTGATGATTTGATCGAACCGAACCCTGAAGATGATGCCTAGTTCTTTATCGACTAGGAAGAAGAAAATCCTACAGAGCCTGAACCTTTAGATGAACTGCTGGAACCACCTAAGCCCACCATTGAGCTTAAACCCTGCCTTCTGTTCTTAGATATGCTTTTATCAATAATGATCAGGATTCTTCTATGATCATAAGTGATAAACTCTCTCAGGAAGAATCCCTACGCTTGATAACTGCCTTAGAAAAGCATCGCTCTGCTTTTAGCTACTCACTCCAAGACCTTAAGGGAATCAGCCCTGCTCTTTGCACCCATCGCATCCCTACAGATCCTGATTCTACACCTTCTAGGGAGCCCCAACGTAGGCTTAATAATGCGATGAGAGAGATTGTTAAGAAAGAGGTTTTGAAACTCTTGCATGCTAGGATCATGTATCCCATACCACATAGTGAGTGGGTAAGCCCTATTCAAGTTGTGCCTAAAAAGGAGGCATGACTGTTGTTAAAAATGAAAAGAATGAATTAATCTCCCAAAGAACTATCACTGGATGGCGGATGTGTATAAATTACCGAAAACTTAACAAGGCAACAAAGAAAGGTCACTTTCTGTTGCCCTTCATTGATGAAATGTTAGAGTGACTAGCGAATCACTCTTTCTTCTATTTCCTTGATGGGTATTCAGGTTATCACCAGATTCTGATTCATCCAAATGACCAAAGCAAAACCACCTTTACATGTCCATATGGAACTTATGCTTATTGTAGAATGTATTTTGGATTATGTAATGCTCCAGCTTCTTTTCAAAGATGCATGATGTCTATATTTTCTGATATGATTGAAGAAATCATGGAAGTTTTTATGGATGATTTTTTTGTTTATGGAAAAACTTTTGATGATTGTCTTGAAAATTTAGACAAGGTTTTACAAAGATGTGAAGAAAAGCACTTAGTCCTTAATTAGGAAAAATGTCATTTCATGGTTAGAGAAGGCATAGTGCTTGGACATTTGGTGTCTGAACGAGGGATTGAGGTAGATAGAGCTAAAATTGAAGTAATTGAACAGTTACCTCCTCCCGTAAAAATTAGAGGGATCCACAGTTTTCTTGGCCATTCTGGGTTTTACCGCCGCTTTATAAAAGATTTTTCACATATTGCTTGCCCACTTACAATTTTTTTGGCTAAGGATGTTCCCTTTGAATTTGATCATGCATGCTTGAAATCTTTTATATTCTTAAGAAAGCACTCATCTCTACACCAATCATTCAACCCCTGATTGGTCGCTACCTTTTCAAAATAATGTGTGATGCTGATTATGCTAGTGATTATGTTGTGGGGGCAGTTTTGGGACAAACAAAAGATACGAAGTATTATGCAATTGCTTATGCTAGCAAAACTCTGACAGGACCTCAACTTAATTATGCAACAACCGAAAAAGAACTCCTGGCTATTGTTTTTGCTATTGATAAGTTTAGATCTTACTTAGTAGGAGCCAAGGTAATTGTTTATACTAATCATGCTGCTTCAAAATACTTGCTCGCTAAGAAAGATGTTAAACCTAGATTAATAAGATGGATTTGGCTACTCCAAGAATTTAACTTAGAAATAAAAGATAAAAAGGGAGTAGAAAATTTTGTTGCCGATCACTTGTCCAGAATGTAGTTTGAGAATTCATAGTAACTGCCCATCAACGATTCACTACGGGACGACATGCTCTTCAAAGTCACAAAATCTGACCCCTAGTATGCAAATATTGTTAATTTTATGGTTGCGGATTATGTACCACTAGGGGAAAACAAAAGGAAGCTCATCTATGAATCCACATATAGGATGAACCGTACCTCTTCAGAGTCTGCTCTGATGGCCTACTCAGAAGATGTGTACCGGTGGAAGAAGGCATCAAGATCATCGAACGATGCCACTCATCACCATACGGAGGACATTATGGCGCATTCCGCACTCATTCAAAGATCTAGTAAAGTGGATTCTTTTGGCCAACCATGTATGAAGATACGAAAGACTTCATTAGGAGGTGTGGAGTATGTCAGAGGCATAGAAATATCAATTCAAGAGATGCCATGCCACTCACCAACATCCTCCAGATCAAACTCTTCGATGTCTGGGGAATTGAATACATGGGACCATTTCCAAAGTCAAAGAACTGTGAATACATCTTGATGGCAGTTGACTATGTCTCCAAGTGGGTTGAAGCCATGCCATGTAGAGCTGCTGATGCTAAGAACTCCAAAAAAATGTTTGAAGAGACAATATTTCCATGATTCAGAGTTTTGAGAATGGTGATTAGTGATGGAGGCACTCACTTCACTGACAAGAACTTTCAAAATTACTTGTCAAGACATGAGATCCGTCACAACATCGCTACTCCATATCACCCTCAGACAAGTGGCCAAGCAAAAACATCAAACAAACAAATCAAGAATATTCTACAGAAGACGGTCAATGAGATGGGGACTGCATGGAAGGATAGACTACCCGATGCACTATGGGTTTACAGAATGGCCTATAAAACACCACTTGAAATGTCACCATATCAACTCGTCTACAAAAAGACCTGTCATCTACCTGTTGAGCTAGAATTCAAGGCTCACTAGGCCATCAAGCGATGGAACATGGACTTTGAAGCCGCAGGAAACAAGAGGAAGATGCAACTCTCTAAGCTTGATGAATGGCGTGAAAAAGCATATCACAACACTAAGATTTACAAGGAGAGAACCAAGAGATGGCATGATAAGAGGATCAAGAATAAGGAGTTCACCCCCGAAGATAAGGTATTACTTTTTAATTCTAGCGTCAAATTATTTGGGCATGAAAAACTTCACAGCAAATGGGAAGGACCATTCAAGGTGATAAGCACCTCGTCGCATGGAACGGTAACACTTCAAAATAATGAAGGTACGTTATTCAAGGTAAATAGCCACCATCTCAAGATCTTTCTAGAACCTAAAAAACCACCTGATGATTTGGATGAGGTAGACTTCCTGATTTTACCATAGATTTACACCACTGCCATCCTCTTTACGTTTCGTAACGCATAAATATACTTTTCGGGATTAGATAGGGATTAGAAATTGCCGTGAGAAAAAACCCCCATGAGAAGATGACATGTGGGGCTGGCCAACCCCATCTATAGGTCAACCGGCCCACCTATTAGTCCCCTCGTACCCGGTCAATTCTCTCGTGTCTTCTACATCTTTCCCTCCACAATCTCGTAGTTTTTCGACGCATTCATTTTTCTTTCGTTATGAGACATCAAATAGATAGATCTTGACCCTACTGCAAGTTGTTCCCTCCTTTATAAATGAGCCCCTGCCTGCTTCCATAGCCATCCCATCAAAGTCTCCTTTCTCCAACAGCAGCAATGCTCTCCTCCTCCCTAGTTCCAATGGCTAGAAAAGAGATCGTCCCCTTCGGTTTTGATCTAAACAAGAAGCCCGATGCTATGGCGCTGAGCGTCATCCTACCATGAGAGATAGCTCCCATTCGTCCCAACCAATCCTACTATGCCCAAGCTATCCATCGCCTGGTGATCGCTCCACCACCGTCGTGTCCACTTCTTGAAGACAAGCCACGTCCATAGAAGCCTCAGCTAGATGCCCAAAAGTTGATCAAGGTGACAAAGGAGATCAACCTCCTACCTCTGAAGGGACACGAGATGCTGACTGGAGTGAAGACCAATAAGTTTGGGGATGTTACATGCGCAAAGTATGCATCGGTCACCCCTCGTACAATCATCAATGGAGTCTGAGCTCTGCCGGAGCAGATCAAGGTTGTTCCCTCTAAGAAGAGGAAGGCACCACTAGCTATTCTAGAAAATGATGAGAAGCATCCACGGATGACTATTGCACTCTTGGAGAAAAAGATTGAAGATCTCTCTGATGTTGTATATACCTTAGAATAGAGGATCGACGAAGAACACGTTTATCGCAAGAGCCTGCAACAAGATTTAAACGCTTTGAATCATTTTATTGACAAGACTAGGAAGTAAAAGAGAGATAGGTTTTTTTGATAAGGCATGAGTGGTTAGGTCAAGTGTTTAAAGATAGTATGTTTAGGTTACTCTCTTAGCCTAGATTGTTAGAGTGGTTGAAGATTGTGCTAGCTAGTCAAGAGTTTGTGTTTAGGTTGGTTTGTATAATAAAATGCCTTATGATATTAATGGAGTCTTATTATTATTATTATCTGCTCTCTATTTCTTTTGGATATATGTTTTGTCTCCACATGTTGTGCATAAAGGTATACAGGAAAACAAGTGTGGGGGAGACACACCATGACAACAAGATGGAATTTAATCGTGAAAATTATGAAGTTTGGGAAGTAATGGCCCAAGGACCATGTGCAATGAAGTGGGCTTCGAACAGCTCCTAGAGCAGGCCGCCTAGCCTCCTCTTTGGGCCGGCTGGCCCATCACGGTGCCACCGCACCCTAAGCTTTATCCTTGGTCATGTTTGAGCCCAATATGTTCTATTTTCACATGTTTCACTTTCCATTTCGAACCGAATTGGAAATCACTTGATAAAACAACTTTAAAACCTGAGGAAAGATTATTTCAGTCATGACTTAAATATAGACTCACATAATACTTTTCCTGGAAGTCTTGCTACTATTGGGAACTTTTTATTAGGGACCCCATGTTACTTAAGTTGTTGTGGAATGAGATATAGTAGAATAATAAGAACTTGATTCTTGATGTCTTGTTATTGGAGAATTTTATTTCAAAAAGTTAAAAGAATAGCTATACCTCTCCTTTGTGGAAATCAATGTCCCACCAAAGAAAAACATGATATGATAGACTAGGAAACCTTCTACATATACTACTTGTTATTGTGTTGAGTTTGGTCAAACCTTGTGACCCTTGTTGAGAAACTTATCATGCTCTCAAGATCAAGATCACATACACTCCACTTATATCTACTACTCCTACACTAGGAGTACGCAAAAATATATTTTCCATCCACTAAAAAATGTTCAACTCGTATATTGGGAATAGACACAAAAATATGATTGTTAGGATAAATGCTCCAATTCTGGTAAATGTCTCTCTTGAAAAGTTTCAATTGCAGAAAAAGAGGCATGGGCTATGTAAAAGTTATTCATAAAAAAGAAGAGAAGAAAAAGTATTGAAAAAATGGATAAGTGTCCGAGATATCTAAAACAATGGGTACTCAGAAGTCTGCCTAAAAAAAGAGATGAATAAGATAGCACATGTTTTCTTGCAAAAAGTGTTTTCAAGTTTCAAATAAGAGAGATATGTTTCAAGGAGCATAGTAGAATTAGGATAGCCACCATATACATATCCACACACATGCACATCTTGAAATAAGAGTGTGACATTTTTCTCCTTGGATTCTTATTTTGACTTTACAATATATGCAATGCAAGTATGTTTTCATATTTATCCCTACCTGAGATCCACATAAGCTTTTAGAAGTAGGTAAAAAGAAGGCAAAGTCATTAATGCCATGGTGAGGATCCAAAAATAATACATATACAGAGTGATTTGAGAGTACTACAAAATGAGAAGGTAAGCTATATTTTGTTTTTCAAAAATCTTAAAATGTTTCTCTAATTGACTTGACTAAAGGAAGACAGTGATCTATTTCAAGTTGTTCCATTCTTCAACTGCCCAAAGTTTCATGGTAGACACTTTGAATCCCGTAGAGCATGTATGACTAGGAATGGTTTTATATTGATGTCTTGTCCCAAGGCTATGTCTTGAGTAATCCATTCTTTTATCGAGGACGAGTAAAAGCCTAAGTGTGGGGGAGCTTATTGACGATAGTTAACATTCATCACAAACCGTCAATATAACTTGCATAAATGGCTAAAATAGATAACCAATGTAGACTTAGGGGTTTAAATGACAAATTCCATGAGTTTTGGTGAATCTGTGTTTCTAGCAGGATTTAATCAGAAAACTGCCAAGGAGAACCTATTCGTCAAAGGAAATTATGGAATTCCACCATGTAAACAGTGTGGGAAGACTCTAGAAGACTCTAGGAAGCTCTCCACCAAAGCCGACCTCGAGCCACTACCATGTGGCGCCAGTTGGCCCCACCTATAGGCTGGCTGGCCTATGGGCCCCCTATCAACCTCTCTGTTGTTACGTCGGTTCTCCACCGCCTTAAGGATTGCATCTCCGCCGTTTATTCAAGTCAGTTTGATCCGAGGGCTTAGGATTGATGCTCTGGCCTATATATACCTGCATGCGCCCCCCCCCTCTAGGGCATGCCAAGTTAGATCCTAAGAGCCTAAGGGCCAGAAACCCTAATTCATATCTCCACTAGGATTAGAGCTAGCAATTAAGAGAAGATTAGTCCTCAATAGGATCTAGTCTTGTATTAGAGATAGAGAGATAGAGTGAGAGGGAAGAGTTTTAGAGGAGTCCTGGCCTATCGGTGCTCTCTCTACAGCTTGTACTCTAGCGGAATCATGTTCTTCTTGAGCTTGCTTCTAAGATTTCTCTGGTAATCAACTTCTAATTCAAGTAAGCATCTTATTCATATTGTTCTTCAGGTTTGCGACTCTCTTTTGAGTACTTTAATCCTTGTAGCTCCTGGGTTAAACTAGTATTCGTAGTGTAAGCGTGGTGCTTAGACTCGATTACTCGTGGATGTACCCTACTTTCTGGATTGGTGGTACCTCACAAGGGTGACTCTTATAGACTCGTTGAATCCTTTGCAGTCCACCTCCTGTTAGTAGGCCTAACAGGACATTGTTGCTATAGGAAACAGACTCTGCCTGTGTTTTATTTAGTAATATCCCCATAATTGAACAGTAGAAGACAAAGCTTACCGAAGTTAGAATTAGAAGACCTCTACAATCTCCTCTACACTCCTATTATCTAGCCTTGATTGTGAAGTTTAGTTAAGATAGACTTAGTTATTCTCACACATGTTTCTTTGGGTTCGATATAAAACTGGGTTATTTCTGATGAAGTGCTACAATGGTATAATATCTATACGCTTGTGGATTATTCTGTGTACATTAATTTATACCAACAGCAAGCACCTATGACTTGATCATTTGGCGACTTTAGATGTCAATGGTGTAGGTGCCAAGTTTGACCGCCCGTTTAGTGATACGGTCATTGGCTTCCTTGTTGCGGAGCATATCGCCAAGTGGGTACTCAGTAACCACAGTTATGGGGCATGTCTCAAAGTAATGATGGAACTTCCGGGATGTGATTAGGATGGTGTTGGCGGTCATTAACGATCAAATCCGACTGCCAATTAAGACGCAAAAAGAGGAGAAATAAGCAATCTTAGTCACATATGCATTTACTACTAACCAAGTTCCACATGTATTTGGAGAACGTTATTTTGCATGTCACAAACACAAATACATGGAATAATTTACCGAAGCTATGAGTTCTTCCAAAAGTTTTGCTCTCATACGATATTTATAGTCATACTTATGAACTAGAGTATAGTTATTGTGTTATAATCTTGATATATGAACTAGTCTATAGTTTATATGTCATGAAGGTAGCACACTTAACTTTATGCTTAAACATTCATATAACTTATATAATTGGAATTAGAGCAAAGTTGAGGTGGTGGTTCATCGTGCCGTTAGGTGTGTCCAAGTTCTTTACTTGTCGATCCATAGGGTCAAGGACCCGGGGGGATTTGGGTAGTTTCTGTATACGCAAGCGTGGTGCTTAGGTATGGATAGATAGGTGAATGCATTGTCCCTTTCCATGGTTGAGGGGTACGTGGCAGGTGGTGACAGCCCTGTCCGTCCCTTGTAATATAGGAGTCTAAATTGTCACATGAGGTTGTTGGTAGACGAGTACTCGGTGGCCTCCCGGCCTGCTTCACACTTAGCTCTAAGACTAATTATGTAACTTTAATGATCATTAACTAATCTTTGTATGACTATACTAGCCCAATGCCTGCTCGACTAGGATTATTCTTTCATTCTTTCTTCTCTATTTTATCCTTTGAGGAATGCCAAGTGTGTGTCCACTATCTTGAAATCATTGTTCTTACCCCTGTTATAAACATTGGTGTACTTGTAAGCATTATTATTCAAGTTCATATCCATACTAGACTCTTAATCAAATGCCTTCCATTGGGAAAAATATAAATAACGATACCCTGAATACTTTTGGGTGAAATGCTACAATGATAGCTCCGTACGCATGTGAATAAATATCTAAAATTGTTAAGGAACTATCAAGGCTATTACTTAGTGGCATTGCTAATCATTAGTGATGACACTAAGAAATACCAACAAGCATTTCTGGTGTCATTGTCGGGGATGGATTCTATCTCCATTCTTGGTGATTGCGTTTAGAAATGCCAACAAGCATTTCTGGCGCTGTTGTCAGGAAAGACATATTGATTAAATAATCTAGTAGGACATGTTCATGATAATATGCATGTAAGGTAGCCATTGTTTATGCAGGCTAACTTTGCTTGTTTTCTCCTGTTGTGGATGAAAACTGCCGGAAAACTACATTGAAAATCTGGAGGCACTCCTAAGGAAGAAACGGTCTTGTGTCGCTTCTTCTTCTGCCACTCCATTGACAGTCAAACTAGTCACCCCTGCACCATCCGCTACTCCAATCATGGCCAAGACCCTTTGCGACTACTCCACCCTCGCTGTTGCCAATGTGCCAATTTGGCCCGCTATCAACATTGGGGATGGGAACTTCGAGCTCCGTACCGACCTCATCATGATGGTGCAGGCAAACCAATTCCATGGTTTGCCAAGCGAGTACGCGAACGCGCATCTCCAACACTTCCTCAAATTGTGTGACATGATCATCATCAAGGACATCACACCTGAGAGCATCAGGCTCTGCTTGTTTCCCTTCTTCCTCTTAGGGAAGGCGAAGCAGTGGTTTTACAAGGAAAAGGAACTATCAAGACGTGGGACAAATGTTTCGCGACACTCCTCGCTAAGTTCTTCCCCATGGGCAAAACCAATGCCCTGAGGGGACGAATTTCAAACTTCTAGCAAAGCTCCATGGAGACCATTCTCGAGGCATAGGAGAGGCTGCAGGACTACATCTAAGCATGCCTTCACCACAGGATTGAAAACTAGTTAGTGCTCTAAAATTTTATGATGGATTAATACCCATGTCTACGGGCCACCTCGACGCTGCTGCTGGAGGCGCCTTCCTTTCCCTCACCATTGATGGAGCCACGGCTCTCATCAATAAAATGGTGTCGAATCAAAGCTGGAGGGAGGAAAGGAAAACACAAAAAGGAATGCATACCGTGAAGGAGACGGATATGCTTTCCACAAAAATAGATCTTTTGATGAAAAGACTGGAGCAACGGGCCTAAGAGAAAGATGCCATGATCGGCATCGTCCAGGCCATGGACTCACACAAGACGTGTGAAGTTTGTGGGAATGTTGGCCATTCAGGGAATGATTGACCCGAAACCCATGAAGAAGCTGCCTTCATCAACAACGGGTTTCGCCAACCATGTAATAATGGGTGGAATAACCAATCCTGTCCGCAAGGTAATTCGAACTACAACTCAAATTACAATTCGAATCAACCTTCCTTCAAGACTTGGTTTTAGGCCAAGTTAAAATTAATGAAAATATTACAAAGAAATTAATATCAAATGATAAAATTCTCGAAAATATAAATTCTCAAATAGAAAGTTTATCCTCCGCAGTAAAGAATCAATTAAGTTTTAACAAAATGATAGAAACTCAAATTTCTCAAATAGCTGCCCGAGAATTCCCTCAAAAATGTCAATGCAGTTGCAGATCCATGAAGGATGAGAGGTCTTGTCTGACAGACCAAAAACGTCGAACCCATGCCGAAGGTAAATCGGTAGTTATCTTTAAAATTAAAAATATTCAAAATAAATATTTATAAGATTTAAAAATTTGAATTTTTATGTCAAAATAAAAATCTTTGAAAAATCCTCCAAAAATCATTTTCTAAATAAGAATAATTTATTATTACTAGTTATCATTTTTGCAATAATTATAGAAATTAAAAATTCGATAAAATATTATTAGAAAATCAAAATCAAGCAAGCCGTTGGGGATGTGGACAAAACCCCAACGGTCACAGGTTATAAATTCCCGTTGGCACTATCTGCCAAAGTAGAGGCCAGGTGGGCCCACCAGGAGGTGGGCGACCCCATGGGTTGGCCGGCCCATGGAGGTGGCCGTTGGAGCTGTCCTTCGGGCAGCAGCCCATGACTGTTGCCCTCTGTTTGCTGCTGGGGTGCCTCACGACTATATATATGTAGGGTGGCTGGGAGAGCTCCTCACCCCTCTCACACTCTCTCATTTTCACTCTCCCACTCACTCACTTGCTTCTAAATTTCTTTCAAGCATTTTCCAACAAGTTCTAGTACAAAAAAACTCATGCAAAAATTCCAAGCTCAAGCTAGTCTTTGGGTTCTCATTTTATATTTTATGCTAACCATAACCCGTGACCAAGTTCTCGCTTGTTGTTGTGTTGTTTTTTGCCATGGGTAGGTTCAGAAAGGCCAGCGCTGGCACCATCAAGAAGATCGCGGGATCAAGCTCGAAGCGCTCCTGTGGAAGCTTAAGCTCACGCTACACCGAGCATGAAGAAAGCCCATTGCATGAAGATGAAGAAACAATGCTGACGGAAGAGCAAGAGGAAGAGCAAGGACGATCGATGGAGGAGGATGAGTCCTACCTTGACTTGGAGAGAGGCCAGGAGATGGAGGCCTACCACCTCATCAAGGACTGTGTGTACGAAGATACGCCATTGTACGACCTCGCGCTTCTCCAAGCCATAGGTAAGGACGTCGAATTCACCTCTATTTGAAAAGCCATTGGTTGGGAGTAAGTTGATCCTGTTTGGGAACAAGGTTCTTGTCTCCTAACCACTCAATTTTATGCTCACTAAAAGAAGTTGACAATGGAATTACTTTTCGTTGCTTTGAAGAAGAACATTTTTGCACTTGGAAAGATCTTGCTCAACACATAGGTTTCCAACAAAGATGCTTAATTGACATATATCATGTTGTTAGAGGTTTTAATTGCCATAAATTTTGGAATCAAATTTTGGGTCAAGTTGTAGTTGGAAAATTTCAACCCCGCAACATGGACATCCAACATCCCACTCTTAGGCTCATGCATCATTAAATCGCCATGACCTTGTTTTCTAGGCAAGATATTCGAGTTGTTCATAATGACAAAATAAAAATACTCTATGCCATGATCAAGAAGATTAAAATTGCTCCTGTCAAAGAAATATTCAAACACTGGCTAGAATCATTAAAGACATTTTCCACTTCCATATCATGTACATCTCTTGTCACTCGTATTGCCACTAGTGTTGGTGCGATAGAAAATCATGAAGTAGAATATATTTCAACTCCATGCCTTATTATCGATGAGCATTACTTGTTACAAGGGCATCACTTAAAACACAATGTAGTTGGACAACTTGTATTTTTCTTCTAGGGATGTACAAATGAAATCCTGTTACCTAACTCGGGTCTTCATTTGTATAATTCCCCTGCGCTAACCTTCCCTCTTGTCCTACAAGAGGAAGCTCGCAGAAGTTCTGTGTCTGGCAGGATGACAAGGAGCAAAGCCAGAAATGAAGCAAGCAGCTGACAACAGGCGTAGCCACAGCCTTTTTTAGCTTCACCCCAGGCGTCCCACCCAGAGTCATTGGGAGCATACTCCACAGACACACGAGGCTAGAGGATCCGGATGGGCAGAGGCTGACGCCGCAGCATGGGCGATGCACTCATCCGACTCCGAGGGGCTACCTCCACCTGTGCAACCACGACAGTCCGTTTCATGATAGGAGAATGTCAACAACCGCCTCGAAGGATTGGAAATCCACACTGGTGAGATTCAAAGCACACTTAACACTCACATGCAAGATTCGACCTAATGACATCAACAGCAGTAACAACAAATGGCGCAAATGAACATGATGTTGCAGTAATAGCGAGAACAGCAGACAGCCTACTGGCAATACATGGGGTTCAATCCCGAACCGTAGGCAACGAGCAAGCTTGGGAAAGGACCCTCGCAGAGGTAAGTAGTATCTTTTTATTTTTCACATTTTAATTTTGGCATTATTTATTAGCATTTTAAAAAAACATAAAATACAAAATCCAAAAAATAAAATATGATAAAACAACAAAAATATTCATTCCACTCATATGTGATTTAGGAATGTTTAGTTTCTCCTTTGATGAAATGATGAATAGTTGCTCTGTCTATAATTCATCTGTGCCTAGGCTGTAACTTAGTATTCTCCAAGGTTTAAGTTTGTTGGCTAAAATGTCTCATCCTAAAACTTAAAACTTGTGGGTTGCAAAAGCATGATAATCTTCTAAGTTGTTGCAAGTTAAGATATGGTAAATAGAATATGCTATGACTTTATTCTACGAGAAACTTGACATCCGGAGTTTTTTATTTTAAAAATGCTAAAATCAAAAGTTCCTCAATGGTTATAAATTCCTACCACAGCCATGTGACATGATTCAAATTCAAACCTTAGTCATATGCTACTTATATTCACATTGAGTTTTGTCAAATTATTGTGACCCTTGTAGAGATTCTCGTCATGCACCCATGATCAAGATTCATGAACACCCACATATAAAAATGCTAACTCTGACACTGAGAGTTATGCAAAAACATGTTTTCCATCCACCTAAAATAAAAACTCCATTCATTTGTCATGAGTCTTTCTCTCCAAAGTTTTCATATGCCAAAAAGAAGTATGGGGTTATGCTAAAAAAGAGAGAGATACGTGAAGCTCTCAAAATAGCAAAAGAAAAAAATGGAACACATGAAGGTTCCAAAGTATTGAAAAAAACAAGAGAGAAATATAGCACATACTTCCAAGGCAATTAATCAAAAGAGAGAAAATCATGATCAAAGGAGTAACAAAAATATTAGGAATAGGAAAATATTCTATACACTTGCACATCTTGATAAAAGTGTATGACTTGCATCTCCTTGGATCCAGTTTTTGACTTAGCAATATATGTGATATAAGTATGCCTCTCATTCAAACCTACCTACAACTCCACTCAAAGCCTTTTAGGGATAGAAAGAAAAGAAGGCAAAACAATCAAATGCCTTTGGAGGACCATACACATTGAGCGATTAAGTGAATCATTTGAAGAACTTATATTTTATTTTGCAAAACTCATAAAACCTCCGGATAGAAGGTTGATCAAAGAATGAATGATTGGTAATTCTGTTAAAACCCTTCTATCTTGTAACTACCTAAGACTTGGAAAAGTAATAAGCCCCACTGGGATTAAGTTAAAAGGGTGGATAGAATGCCAACTTATTTAAATTGAGGGAGAATACTTTGTTATAGGCATGGCACTTGTGAATTATATTCGTCATCGTAGCAACTATTGATCAACAACCAAGAACTTAGCTATTTGCTCAGGATGAGCAAAGGTTAAGCATGGGGGATCTTGTTGGCGGTCATTACCGATCAAATCCGACCGCCAATTAAGACACAAAAAGAGGAGAAATAAACAATCTTGATCACATATTCATTTACTACTAACCAAGTTCCACATATATTTGGAAAACGTTATTTTGCAGGTCACAAACACAAATACATGGAATAATTCACCGAAAGGCGCTTTCTGATGCTGATTTGCGCAAAGGAACAAGGGAGACGCCCATCAACTTACTGCAAACTGGGCAAAACACCACGGAGTAGGGATCCATGTCTAGCCCATGGCCTACCAGGTGAAGGCGGTGGCGAGTGGCCACGATGAAGGGGCGGGAGACCCCTTGCCGGTGTTGCTCAGTCGCGCCTCACTCTGGTGGTGGCATGCCCCCATGCTAAGGCGGTGCATCCCATGCTTTCGCACCAAAGATAGACAGAAGCACAGCCTTGCTCTTGTATAAATAGAGGGGTACCCCTCCCTCTCTCAACACACTTCACTTGAGCATCACCTCACACACCTCACTCTCTAGTAGTAGTAGCTTTACTTTTTAGTAGCTTTAGAGCAAGGCAAAGCTACCTTGGAGAGCTTGGCTCCTTGGAAGAAGAGACCTTTGGGTATGAATAGAGATATGAGTTCTTCCAAAGTTATGCTCTCATATGATATTTATAGTCATACTTATGAACTAGAGTATAGTTATTGTGTTATAATCTTGATATATGAACTAGTCTATAGTTTATATGTCATGAAAGTAGCACACTTAACTTTATGCTTAAACACTCATATAACTTATATAATCGGAACTAGAGCAAAGTTGAGGTGGCGATTCATCGTGCTGTTAGGTGTGCCCAAGTTCTTTACCTGTCGATCCGTAGGGTCAGGGACCCATGGGGGTTGGGTAGTTTCTATATACGCAAGCGTGGTGCTTGGGTATGGAGAGATAGGTGAATGCATTATCCCTTTCCATGGTTGAGGGGTAGGCGGTAGGTGGTGATAGCCATGTTTGTTCCTTGTAATCCCCCACGTTCGACTAGGGTGTAGGAGTCTAAATTGTCACATGAGGTTCCTGGCAGACTAGTACTCGATGGCCTCCCGACCTGCATCACACTTAGCCCTAAGACTAACTATGTAACTTGTATGCTCATTAACTAATCTTTGTATGACTATACTAGACCAATGCTTGCTCGGCTAGGATTATTCTTTTATTTTTTCTTCTCTATTTTATCCTTTGAGGAATGCTAAGTGTGCGTCCACTATCTTGAAATCACCATTATTACCCATGTTATAAACATCGGTGTGGTTGCAAGCATTATTATTCAAGTTCATATCCATACTAGACTCTTAATCAAATGCCTTCCTTTGGGAAAAATATAAATAACGATACCCTGAATATTTTTGGGTGAAATGCTATAATGATAGCTCCGTGCAGTTACGGATAAATATCTAAAATTGTTAAGGAACTATCAAGGCTATTACTTAGTGGCATTGCTAATCATTAGTGATGACGCTAAGAAATACCAACAAGCATTTCTAGCGTCGTTGTCGGGATGGATTCTATCTTAATACTTGGTGATTGCATTTAGAAATGCCAACAGATGGCGTACAGCAACTTCTGGACCTAAGGGTAGCAAGTCTTAGACTCATTTAGCACCTTGCTGATAAAATAGACCGGGCGCTAGACTTTGTAGGTGGTCCAACCTCTTCTCGCTCGACGACGATAGCCATGCTGACCACCTAGTTGATCACCGTGATGTAGACTAGCAGGATTTCACTAGTTTGGGGTGCAGTCATGATCGAAGGTTGTGTGAGGAAGTGTTTGAGCTCGGTGAATGCCTTATCAGCATCCTCTGACCAGGTGAACTTCTCTTTGACCTTAAGCAACTTGAAGAAGGGGAGTCCCTTTTTGCCTAGCTAGGATATGAAATTACTTAAAGCCACCATGCACCCCGTTAGCTTTTGGACGTCTTTGACATAGGTTGGTGGTTTCATCTTGGTAACTGCTTCTATCTTCTCTGGATTGGCTTCAATGCCATGGTGGCTAACAATGTTGCCTAAGAGGATACCAGATGGAACACCAAAAATGCACTTAGTGGGATTCAACTTCCATCGGTACTCCTTCAGGGCTTTGAATGTTTCGTCGAGGTCGGCGATGAGGTTATTGGCGGTCTTAGACTTAACCATCACATCATCATCATAGGCCTCGACGTTCTTCCCAATCTAATCCTTGAGACAGAGCTAGATGGCTCTTTGATATGTAGCACCAGGGTTCTTAAGTCCGAAGGACATGGTGGTGTAGCAGTAGGCGCCAAAGGGCATGATGAACGACATCTTGATCTGGTCTTCCTCCTTTAAGGAGATCTGGTGATAACCAAAGTAGCAATCTAAAAAGGATAAGAGCTCGCAACCAGCTGTGGAATATACGACCTCGTCTATGGAAGGTAAGCCAAAGGGGTCTTTAGGGCAGTGTTTGTTGAGATCGGTGTAATCAACGCACATTCTCCATTCTTTATTCTTCTTTCTTACAAGAACTAGGTTGGCTAGCCACTCTGGATGATACACCTCTTTAATAAAACTAGTTGCTAGGAGCCATGTTATTTCTACCCTAATAGCCTCCTTTTTATCTTGCATGAATCATCGAAGCTTCTGCTTGACCGGCTTGGTGATCGCCGAGATGTTTAAGGAGTGCTCGATTAGCTCCCGAGGCACGCCGGGCATGTCTATAGGTTTCCATGCAAATACGTGGATGTGCTCCTATAGGAAGTTGACGAGCGCATCTTCCTATTTAGAGTCTAGATGGGCCTCGATCCGAGCAGTCTTGCTCTGACCGCCAGGGACGAGGACCACATCCTTGACCTCCTTGGACTTAGTGGCTGCTCATGGGGCCTCCTTGGTTGGGATCTCCTGCTCCTCTGGTGGCATCTGCTACAAAGTGATGAGGCAGTCCTACAAGCAGATGGAGATGTCAATAGCCTCGGTGAACGCAAAGCTTTCCCTTTCATAGGCATAGGCGGTGTTGAGGCTAAAGCGTAGGGTGAGAATTCCCTGCTCCGTTGGCATCTTCAGGACCAAGTACACATAATGTGGTATGGCCATGAATTTGGTGAGAGCTGGTCAACCTAGAATGGCATGGTATGCCATGTCAAAGTCTACTACCAGGAAGTTGATGTAGTCGGTACGGAAGTGGTCGGTAGTGCCAAACTATATCGGCAAAGTGATCTACCCTAGAGGCTGGGACATCTTCCCGGGAATGATTCCCCAAAATGAAGAGTCCATGGGGGTGAGGTCCTCCTTGGTAAGCCCTAACTCAGTTAGGGATCTGGTGAAAGGAATGTTGAGGGCGCTCCCTCCATCGATGAGGACATTCTTGAAGCGTACGCTCTTGATGATGGGATCTAGGACGAGCGAAAAATGACCTGGGTATGGGATATCTGCCCACTGGTCAGCCCTAGAGAAGGTGATAGGGTGCTTCGACCAGTCTAGGTATTTAGGGATGGCGATGGTGTCATCATAGGTGGTGACAGACATAATTTGCCAGGCGGTGAGCTTTTGCTCCCGCTTGGCTTCGGTGGCAGCCCTTTTGCCGAAGATCGAGGTGATAGTCTTGGTGGGATCCTAGAAGGTAGGGCGAGCGTCCTTGTCATGACCCTCCTCCTGGCCATCATCGGTTTCATCATCCTTGCGCCGTGGCCTCTTCCTATCTTCATCGCGGAATGCCTTGGCCATGCCTTTGCACTCAAGTATGGTATGCTTGCTGCCTTTATGAGCAGGGCAAGGACCATTGAGGAGCTTCTCATAATTGGTGTCATAGTGGCGCTTAGCACGAGCGTTTACAGCATTAACAAAATTGTCTGGTCTGCACCAATGGGGCTATTTGCCTCTTGAGCCTTCTAGCCTATCATCGCGTCGGTGGTTAAGATCATCGTAA
Organism: Miscanthus floridulus; assembly: GCF_019320115.1. Classification (NCBI taxonomy): domain Eukaryota; kingdom Viridiplantae; phylum Streptophyta; class Magnoliopsida; order Poales; family Poaceae; genus Miscanthus; species Miscanthus floridulus. The sequence continues at coordinate 29,307,664 of NC_089595.1, forward strand.
CGATAGTCATGCTCATCATAGCGGTGGTCGTGGTCAACATAGAGCCTTTCTTCGTGGTGGTCATCATTGTAATGCTACTGCTGCTCGGGGCGAGAAACCCGAGTGACGTCATCCTTATATTGGCAATCAGCTTCCTCGATGTTGGCGTAAATGTTTGCTATCTATAGTAGCTCATCGATGGTTGCTGGCCTCTTGCAATACAACTTGGAGCGGAGCTGCTCATGGTAGTGGAGTCCTTTGGTGAACGCCAAGATGGCCTCACTATCACTGATGTTTGGGATGGAGTTCCTTGTCTCTGAGAAATGCCTGATGAAACTGTGCAGAGGTTCCCTAGAGGTTTGATGAAGCTTCTCCAGGTCATACTTAGTGCCTGGTTGCTGACACGTGGCCATGTAGTTCTCGATGAAGACCTTCTTGAGATCATCCCAAGATTCAATGGAGCTAGTTGTTTGCGTATTGGTTGAGCATGATAGGTAGATAATTCGCCATCACATCATCACTTCTACCGGTGGCACGCACGGCAATCTCATAGAGCATCAACCACTGCTCTGGATTGGCTTTGCCGTCATATGTATCCACCTCAAAGATCTTGAAACTTGTAGGCCATCGGATGACTCGTAGTCTTGCCATGAAAGGATGAAGTCTGGAGGTGTTGGCGATGGGTGGTGCTTGAGGGGCACCGAGAGGGCCGTGCTCGGCGTCATACTGCTACCGGCGCTAAATTTCCACGTCATGGCATGCAGATCGGCTATTCTCGATACAGTCATGGACATCGATGTTGGCGTTGATGCTCTTGTGAACGTCATGCAGTAGGAGTTGGTCAACCTCCTAGTTGGCATTGCAGTGGTTGTCTCAGCCGCTTGGTGGGCGATGAGGGCCTCTATCCTAGCCTAGGTGTCCTTCATAGTTGCCTCTGGACCCTCTATAGAGATAGGGGTCGCCTGCTTGATAATGGAGGTGTTCGGAGCCCTGGTGATGAGTTCCCTCATTGTGGCGAGAGCCACGGGGGTGATGACTATGCACCGATGCGGTCGAGTGGGATGGAGTAGGATTCTAGATCTCATTAACTTGGGCTTTGGCTGCTTTAAGCAGCGCGCTGATCTTCTCATGTTCTAGAGTCTGTGGGAGTCTAGCCAATTTGTGGAAAGCAATAGCAAGGTTGGTACTTGGCGTCTGCTCCACTCGGTGGTTGCCCACCATGTCAAACTCTTGGTCAAGATTGCAATAGACGCAGTGTGGGGCGTTCGGATCTCCATCGGCCGCACGGGTGGCTTCTTCATCCTGATGACCCGGGCGGTCGGCATTCTTTGCTAGGCGAGCATTACGCTCATTGGTGGTCTCACCATCCTTGGTGACGCTATCATGGCTGATACGGAACAGCTCACGCTCGAACCCTAGGGGAAAGGGGGCAACTAGAGACGGTCTTGGTGGAGCCCTCGGAGTATGGCTCGGGGCTCTCTTCCAAGATGGTGTTGAGGGATTTGTCCAGAATCTGGTGAATAGCCACCATGTTCACCATGGAAGCAAGCTGATTGGCCTTAGGCAGATCAATCATGTAGAGATCGTCGACACGGTCGCACTCAACGTGGTTGATGAAAAGGTGGTGGACGGCGTCTTGATACGCGGATCCTACACCCACCAACCCAAAGGGATAGGTCTTCAGCATGTTCTCCATCAGGGCTTCATAGTCGGCGAGGCACAGGCCGGTAGCAGGAAGTGGTCAGCATTGCACCATACGCACTACTGGAGTGACCGTGATCACCAAATCGGAATCTTGCCACCTCAGACGACATGGCCGAGCAGATCGCTCGATTGTAGTGGCTTGGTGACCTCAGAGTGCGGGAACACCATCGCTCATAGTAGATCGATCTAAGACCGATTCCATGAGAGACAGGCATTCAGCTAAGCCATTAGTGATCCGATCGATGGATGTGATCAGATCGTCTTGATCAATGGATCTCCAAGCCCAATGGTGAGGCGTCGAGGTCAGAGATGTTGGTGTAGATGCTGGCATGATTAGCGTAGGGTGATTCTGTACCACCTCCATGGTCTGCCCGATGCCATTGGCGCCGACGACCTAGGTCATGGATCCAACTATGAATATTGGCCTGGCTTGGGAAGGTCCATGGAGCTCGGAAAGCGGACCATATGGCTCACCGTGGAATCAGCATGCATGCCCCTACCTGGCGTGCCACTGTCGATGAAATACGGTTGGCAGTCTACCGAGGGGTATGCCCATGGTAGTAGATGAATCGGTGGATGTGTGTGAGATACAAACTAGATGGTGACATAGGCGCAAAGATAGCAATTTAGGCAGGTTTAGGCCATCAAGTCAACGTAATACCCTATGTCCTGTGTCTTTGGTGGATTGTATATTATGATGAGATGAAATCGAGGGGGTCCCTACCTTCCTTATATAGCATGAGGGGTAGGGTTACAGGTCGGTTGAATCTAATCTTGATTGTTTACATGATATGTGTTTACAAGGAATACGACATCTTAGCATATCCTATCAGATCTTCCTTCGTCATCAAGGATCCTTCACGTAGTCTTGTGGCGCACGCCGACCAGTACCATGCATCGCGCGGTGGGCTAGGCCTTCCCTAGCTGCATGGCCCATGTATAGTCTTGTGGGTATCTAGGGTTATACCCCCACACCCCCCTTAAGATGAATCTCATCCTCGAGATTCAGATGGTGGTGACTCAAAAAGTTGTGTGTATTCTGATCTCAAATATTCCTCTCTTTCCCATGTAACTTCTTCTTTTGAGTAATGGTTCCACTATACTTTACACATCCTTATGACCCGGCTTCTAGTGACCTTTTTAGTTGTCTTAATATCTTGATTGGATACTCTATATAAGTGAGATTCTCCTTCACACTAAGCTCTTCCAAAGGTATTTGCTCCTCAGGCACACGCAACCACTTCTTAAATCGAGACACATGAAAGACATCATGCACACCTGACAACCTCTCTGGAAGTTCCAACTGATAAGCCACTTTGCCTCTTCCCTCAAGAACCTTAAACGGACCAATATACCTTGGTGCTAAATTTCCCTTCATTTTGAATCTCTTTATGCCTTTCATTGGTGACACTTTAAGAGACACATAGTCTCCACTTGAAAGACTAATTCTCTTCTCCTAGTATCTGCATAACTCTTTTGATGAGACTGTGCAACTTTTAGATTATCTCTAATCATACGCACTTGTTCCTCTGCATCTCTAAGCACATCTAGTCCTAACACTTGGCTTTCACCGGTTTGATTCCAAAACAAAGGTGTTCTACACTTACGTCCATACAATACTTCAAAAGGTGTCATCTTGAGACTCTTTTGATGATTGTTATTGTAGGAAAATTTAGCATAAGGCAAACTCTTGTCCCAACTTGTACCATATTGCAAAGCACAAGCTCTCAGCATGTCCTCCAATATTTGATTGGTTCTCTTAGTTTGCCCGTTAGTCTGTGGATGCTATGCTGAGCTAAAATTCAACTTCGTTCCCAGAGAATCATGTACCTTCTGCCAAAAGGGAGACGTGAATTGAGTACCTCAGTTAGACATGATCTTCTAGGGAACTCCATGCAAGCACACTATCCTTTCCATATATAGCTCAGCCAACCTTCCTCCTATATAAGTAGTTTTGACTGGCAAAAAGTGAGCAACCTTAGTGAGCCGATCTACTATTACCTATATCGAATCATAACCTCTCTACGCGTGCGTGGTAAACCAACTATGGAATCCATACCAACTTATTCCCACTTCCACTCAGGTATCTTCATTGGTTACAACAATCCTACAGGCCTTTGATGCTCAGCTTTCAACCTCTCACAAGTATCACACAATGCTACATACTCTGCTATGTCTCTCTTTAACCCATACCACCAATACTTCTCTTTAAGATCCAAGTACATCTTGGTACTCTTGGGATGTATGGAATAAGCTGACTCATGAGCTTCATGAAGAATTGCTTCTCAAATAGCCTTGTTCTCAGGCACACATAGCCTCTTACCAAACCATAAAGTATCATTGTCATCTATACGGAAGCCAGGTGCCTTACCAATCACTAGATTCTTTGCTATCTCCTTTGACTTCTCATCCTTCAACTGGGCTTGGTGTATCTCTTGCTCCAAAGTGGGCACCACTTCTAGCTCTATAACATTAGTGACAATGCTTAGGTTCAATCGCTCAAACTCTACACATAACTCCTTAGGCATTGGCGTCGTCCTAACCTCATTAACATAACTCTTCTTGCTAAGTGCATCGGCCACAACGTTTGCCTTTCCAGGATGATAGTGCACTTCCAAGTCATAGTCCTTGATCAATTCCAACCACCGACATTGTCTCAAATTCAAATCTGACTAAGTGAAGATGTACTTCAAGATTTTGTGATCCATGTAGATGTCACTCATGCCAAACAAGATAGTGCCTCCATATCTTCAAAGCATGAACCATAGCTGCTAATTCCAAATTAGGATAGTTCAGTTCATGCTTCCTCAGCTACCTTGATGCATAAGCCACTACTCTTCCTTCTTGCATAAGAACACATCCAAGACCGATGCATTAAAATCAAAATAGATGGAGAAATTCTTGCTCAAGTCTGGTAGAATCAACACTGAGTTAGTCAATCTCTTCTTTAACTCATCAAAGCTAGCCTAGCACTTATCAGACCACACAAACTTGGTATTCTTCTCTAGCAATGCGGTCAAAGTATTATGATGGGGACTCAGAGGAGGAGATTGTGCTTGTCGAGGAAGTGGAGAAAGATGAAGAAGAGGAACCCCAGGAGCAGGATGTCGTCCCACCAGCACCAACACCTACGCCTGAGCCACTCTAGGAGGAGGTGTACCTACGCCACCACCACCACCAGCCATCCCAAAGGAGGGTGAGCCACCCCAGCGTATAGGTTGGACCTAGGAGCACTACTTCAAGGAAGCATATGATGAGGCCTTCTACCACTCCCTGCTCATGGCGTTGCTAGAACACTACTATGCCGACCTACATGCCACTGTGCAGTATTGCAGCATAGAGCATAAGCACCCTCTAAAGGACTCGCACTGGAAGACGGAGATATGTGCCAAAGCTTTGGATGAGGCAAAGAATGCTAGCAAGGCATGGAGTCTATACACTCCTACGCTATGAGTCGTGCTACCATGGAGGAGAGCATGGAGGATGCAGCATACCACGCCTACCTCTACTATCGTGGCCGCCGCTTTGAGGCTATGAAGGAAGATGGCTTCAGGTTCTTCCCTCGCAATGGAAGACACTTGGGTGATAAAGCACCCCGAGGGCTCAAGAACCGACCCTCGAGGCACAAGTCAGGCTGACTAATACGCAACAGATGAAGATAGATGCCCTCAAGGAGGAATTGCTAAAAGAGAAGATCAACAACAGGCGGGCTCAAGTGGAGATTGATGGGTATCAAGCTCAACTCAACTTGCCCAAGATTTACAAGAATATCAACGTATCCCTTGCCGCCACCGACACTGCCCCTTAGAATTATGAAGTCCCTTGTAATAAGAACCTTATTAGTATCGTGAGTCAAGTCGAGTCAGTGTGTGCTATGTGAGTTTCAGTGCTTAGTTGATTTTGCTTTTGATATTTGAGTTATTTGGAGTTTGGATGATTGCTAGAAGATTGTGGGCATGTCCACAAGTCCCATAGATAAGGATCATAAGTTTAAGATTAATGAATAAATAGTCTGGGTTGGTTTTATCCTGTTCTCTCAGTTCTGTTTTTCAGATCAGTCTGTCTTTATCTTGATGCACACTAAAATCTGCACAACCAAAAATTATGAATTTTTTATGGTAACAACTAGACTTCCGTATACCTCAAATGCCGCAAGAATCGCCTTTTTATCAATTCTGGTTCGTGAGTTATAACTGTTATAAGTTGGAGTTTCTGCGCTGTCTATAATTGTGAGCAGTCTCTGTTGTTCTCTGTTTTTGACTAATTTAACGGCAAAATCTGGAAAAGTGATATAAATAAAAGTTGTAGATAACTTTCTAATCTTTCTAACCATTTAAATAAAGCATCTTTTGAATATATGGAACTTGACTTATGACTGTTTTACCGATCTGCTGTTGATGGAACTCGTCCAGAAAACTTCCAGCATTATTCTTTATCTTTTATAAGTGATCTATAATTTGGATATCTCTAAATTTTGAATATTTGTTTTGAAAAACAAATGGCCGCCAGGGGCAGAGGAAGGAAGGGCGCTTCCAACCAGCCTAATCCACCACCACCAATGCAGGCGCAACTAATGCAAACAATGATGCAACACCTGCAGCGTGCTGAATTCATGAAGGGACATCCTCTGGTGTTCACTCATGCTGTTGATCCATTGGAAGCAGATGATTGGCTACGTGTAGTGGAGAAGCAGCTCAACATAGCGTAGTCCAACAACTTGGAGAAGGTGTTGTATGCGTCAGGACAGCTTCAGGGAGCAGCCCAAGACTGGTGGAAATCATTCCAGTATGGACGTCCCAACAATGCCCCTGCTATCACCTGGTAGGAGTTCAGGGAGAATTTCAGGTTTGTGTACCATATTCCCGCAGGATTGATAGAGCTTAAGCAGGAGGAGTTCAGGGCCCTGAAGCAAGGGTTAATGTCTATGAGTATTATGATAAGTTTGCTCAACTGTCACGCTACGCTCCGGAGGAAGTAGCTGAAGATGACAAGAAGCAGTATTGCTTCCTCAAAGGATTGTATGATGGTTTCCAACTTCAGCTTATGTCCAACACCTACCCCAACTTCCAAGCACTTGTGAATCGCACTATCGTGATTGATAATAAGCGCAAGGAGATGGAAGCCACTTGTGAATCGCACTATCATGATTGATAATAAGCGCAAGGAGATGGAAGCCAAGAAGAGGAGGTTTCAGGGATAGGCCTCTAGAAGCAATACTTGCCAGTGTGCCAACCCACAGCAAGGATTTTAGTAGAGGTACCAAGGGCCATCTAATCAATGGAAACGTGCTTCGTACCCGCAACACAACCAGTTCCAGCAGCGCCAACAGAACCAGCAGCAGGGTGGTCAGTAGACACCACATCAAGTGAACCCCAATACTACCCCTATGAAGACCAGTGCCCCTAACACCCCTAGCAAGTGTTTCCGTTGTAGAAAAGGACATGCGTCTTATAACTGCCCTGAGAGGCAGAATCAGCAAGCACCCCAGGGTCAGAACAGTAACTAGAAGGGGACCTCTTAAAAGCCATCACATTATGGAAAGGTGAATCATGTGGCAGTCGAGACGGCATAGGAAGCGCCAGAAGTTATGCTCGGTACGTTCAGTGTTAATTCCAATGTTCAGTGTTAATTCCATCCCTACTACCATTCTTTTTTATTTAAGAGCTTCGCATTCTTTCATTTTGCAAACATTCGTTAGACTGCATAGCATGAACTTATGTGTCATGAAAGAACCCATACTAGTGACTTCACCGGGAGTAGGTATGCAAGCTACTTTATGGTGTCTTCGGCTAGTCGGTCTTTCTTTAAGAGGGTAGACTTCAAAGTGAGTCCTATTGTGTTGAGAACGGCTAGTATATTGATATTATTTTGGGTATGGACTGGATGAAGAAACATCGGGCAGTGATTTAGTGTCAGGAGAAAGGTTTCATACGCCCTAGTTCATCTCCATGGGGGTCGCCCGTGATCTTTGTTGGTAAGAAGGATGGTACTCAATGGATGTGTGTGGACTAGCGTTCTCTTAATGAAGTCACTATCAAGAAAAAGTAACTTCGGTAACCACTAGCAAGCTAAAAAAGATCCTCCTACTTGATTAAAGACAGAGCCATGTGGCACTTCCGGTTGTACTATATTGTCTTAGCTTTTACTGACAGATAAGTCCTTAGGGAGGACAAGAGCATCATGTAAAAAAAGCCAGATACCTCTCACCCTAAACTCATATCGCTAAAAAGCATCTTTTAATCTTGTTGCATAAAACCATTAGTCAAACTTTGATCATGTTTTATTATGTTAAGCACTAGCAAAGTACTACCCATATGCAATAAACCCATAGGAGATAGCAATTAACTAGGATGTCCTTACGGGTAAAAAAATAGACACATGCATATGATTAAGTGATTCATAGCGAATAGGACAAAAGATAGATCCCATGTTATACTTGTCTTGCTCAACGAACTCCTGCTAGTCCTAGTCATCAACAAAGTACTCCTCGTCACACATATTGCTCACCGTCTATACTCGATCAGCACAGCAACATACAAGCATCGTCCAAAGGCAATATCATGCAAAGCAAACAAAGACTATAGATTAGAATAGTACACCAACAATGGAAAAAGATGTTGAAAAGTTTATAAATCTAATGTATGCATTGCTACGATTACATAAACGTAAATTGCACTCAAATCAGATTAAAACAGAGAAGATATGATGAAATTGGGCTCTGAATGGTAGATCTGTAAATAACACAAACTATTATCGAATTAAAATAAAAAAATCAGGATTTAATCTAAACCGAGGACGGCGGACACAATTACTGAAAACCGGAGAAACTCTTTAGCAAAAGTGCCTGACGAAGTGGTATGGGTGACCGTTGGATTAGATCTTGGCGGCTCATATTAGATAGGAGGGAGAGAGAGAGCAGGCTGGCCAGCACAAGGAGGCCAACACGCGAGAAAACCTCGCCGGCGCGCATGAAACCGGCCCTAGAGGCCATGGTTCGACTCGGTATCTGCATCACCACGAATGAAATCAAAGGCGTAAACGGAACGACGATGGCGAGCGGCTAGGAACGGCGGATGCGAGCTCCTGTAAGGTTTCGGCGACGGTTAGCGAACAACGGAGAGCGAGAAAAAGAAAGGCAATAGATTCGGCGGATTCTCAAACCCGACTCTAAGCTCGGCAACGGGATTACGGTGGTGGCGAAGCAGTGAATCGGCAAGCCCGAACTCGGCGGCGGCGGCGAGCTCAAATCGAGGTAAGTGGGCTAGGGTTTGAGGCGGCAGCTACGTGAGGGTTTGGGGGAGGCGGTGCGGCGCAGGGACCGGCTATTTATGGGGCGGTAGACGTCCAGAACAAGCCAGAATCAAAGGAGAATCGAAGCCCGGCGGAGGTCGATTGCTCGGACAGAGTCCGGCTGCTTCACGCGTGAGGTAAGGGACGCCGCTGATGAGCGGGCCCGGAGTGATAGTGGCACAGGGCGCGGGGCCGGTCTGCCAGTGAGACAAAGCGAAAGAGAGGGAAGGTGCGGCTCACAGTGAGAAGAGAGCAGGCGGCAGGCTGGGCCGGCAGGCCGAAAGCCGAGAGGGGAGGAAGGGAAAAGAAGTTTTCTTTTTTTTCCTTTTTGATTCAAGGGTTTGTTAATCCTTTTTCAAAAGAATTTGAATTCCTTTTCTGATTTGGTCAAAGCCGGTCATCACAAAAATAAAAGTGCAGCAGCATGAATGCATCAACATGTGTCTATCCTTATGATTGCTTTTAATTTAATAAAAATTATTATTTCCCTAAGTTTGAATGCTGACCAAAAATGCATTAATTAAATCAATTTCACCTATTTTCAAGAATGCAAATTTTAGGGTGTTATAGCTTTATAGACGATGGCTCATGCTTTCATGTTTATCTCATGCCATGATTTATATCCATCAGCTTATTAGATAATGGGCTTTACTTCATTTATATATCAGCCAATGCTCACTGTCTTTAGATTATCAACCGATGCTATTTGTTTAATTTACTTTATCTTATCAGATTACTAAATATGTGCATTCCATCGGCTTCCTAAAGATAGACTCATGGAACTGTCCGGATTATCAGTCGACATGCTCTACCTTAAACTACTAATTATCTTCTCCCTTGTCAATTACGGGTCAAATGGCTGGCACGCCCAAGTTCCCAAAATCGACACGACCTGCACCGGAGTAAAGAAAATCTCCCGGGCCATCGTGTGCCCAACGGATCAACCAAATTTCTACTTTGACATATCTCTAATATATTTTCCTTTAGCAACTCTTGCCATAAACCCTCTTCATTGCGAAGTTTAAACAACCAGTTACTTAATAAGCATTTGTTTTGCATGTCTAGATTTTGAATTCCTAAACCACCCTACTCTTTTGGTTGGCAAAGAACAGAACACTTTGCTAGTCTATACTTTTTTGTGTTGGTCATACTGCCAAAATAAAACCTCGATCTATCGTACTCAATTTTCTTAAGTATCCCTCTAGTTACTTCAAAAAAAGAGCATAAACCTCGGTAAACTGAACAGAACGGAATTGTCAACACTAGTTGTCCCCCATAGATAACATTTTTCCTTTCCAACTAGACAACCTCTTTGCAATTCTTTCTTCAACTCCTTTGCAATTTTATTTTCTGTAATGCATTGGCAGCCCGAGGTATCTGAAGGGATATGTGCCCACTTTGCAGCCAAATAAATGTGAATATTGCAATTCACATTCTTTCGCTTTCCTATAGCAGAAAATTTCGCTCTTGTGAAAGTTTATTTTTAGACCGGATAATTGCTCAAAAGTGCAAAGTAGTAGTTTCATATTCATTGCTTGTTCAATATCATGGTCTAAAAATAACACTGTATCATCTGCGTATTGCAGAATTGAGACCATCTTCGACCAAATGTGGAACAGCCCCTTTGACTTGCCCATTTTCTTTGGCCCTAGCAATAATAATCGCTAACATGTCCACCACAATATTAAACAAAATCGGGGATAGAGGGTCACCTTGCCTTAGACCTTTCTTTGTTTGGAAATACGAGCCCATGCATGCTTGATAGCGAGGAAAAAGGTCTAATTTACTTGTCTCAACTATCACGACCCTCTGATTTTTCTCCTGAATTACAAAACCAGTTTTTTACTCTCAACTTTTAAAACCATTTATTTTTGGACCTTAGTGGTCTTTACTGTGGTTTTGCTAAGAGGACAAATTGAACTAAACAAAAAGTTTAAGGAGGTAAATCAAACTAAAATTTTAAAAAAATATATATATCCAAAATCATAAAAATAAATTTTCAAAATTTATCCAAATGTTTTACATGGAAAGAGTCAATATTTTTGCACCTTGGTGCGTTGGAGATGAGAGAGGGGGTAACAACAGAATTGTAAACAACGCGTTCCATCTAAACATTCATCTTGCCTGTCGTCTATCTGTTCCTCAGCCTCGCTTGCTCTTCTTCTACTTCCGATCCCTCTTTTCTCTATACCAACCCTTGTGCTTGATGCTAACACAGCACCTCCAATCGCTGCCCACTACCTCAGCAAGGTTCAAAATCTTCTAGAAGATTCCTAACTGTTATTATCGATAGACACGGTGTAAGATAATCTAGAACGGCTTGACCCCTCAGGTTAGCCTTAGCTTTATATTATATATATGCACGAATCAGAGGGATTAGAGATGCAAAGGAGGTAGTGCTAGTCGAACAGGACAATAGTCCTAACTGGACTCTAATCCTAACCTGTTACCAGAGGTATCATATTCTAACACACGGCAGCTCAGGAGTGGCAGCAGCCCATTCGAAAGAACATGTACTTACATTTCACTGTGCTGTCACAGATTCCGACGGTGAATGTGCACAGTTTGCGGACGTACAATTGAGACCACACGAACTGGATAGCATTAACAAACGGAAGCACAGAAAAACACAACGGCACAAGCATGAATCATCTGCAATCGATTTTCCATGACAGACAACCAGCAACCGATCATAATTAATTTACATAAACTACAAAAACTCCTCCCTTGTCTCTTGCAGGCATGCACTACCACCATACCAATCATTCCCGTGTAAAACTCGAGAGACCAAGTCGTACATCAACAGTCACTGTTACAGCTGAGCACCTGCAGTGCTTGGGCGCAGCCTTCCTGAATTCATCACTCCCCTTGCGGTGGTCTGTTAGGAAAACAAAATTCAAAGAATTAAGAAGAAACATGTCTATAAATCAAAGTGCCCTAGTTGGTGGAGGTTACCTCGAAGAAAGAGTTGAAGTTTAGCCTCATCAGAAATTGCCTCAGGAAAGGTGCTCTTTGACTACCCGCGAGGCGACTACTCCTCAAGATAGTGTACAGCGAATTTGACTTCTTGTTGAACTCCTGGTTACCATCAAATCATGGCAAGAATGAAGTATGGTTTACTAGGACTGAGACTTTTGAGCATGCTAATGCTATGCTATGTACTGGTATCTTCAAGTTATTGAGTAAAAGGGAACATAAATACCTCAGTTATGTGATCAATCTCAGAAATATTTGGGCGAGTTTCATATTGCTCAATGCTCCAGCAGAACTGCAAGCAAAGCTTCATTATGCTGTCTAGTATCCTAGAGACTGATCCAATATCCAGGAAGGATTGGGAAATCAGCGCTGACAAATATCTGTAGTGCAAGAGCCTTATTAGTAATCAACAGAAACTGATTTTGTGCTGTTAATATAATCAAGCAAAACAAGGTAACACGCCATGAATATCTCCATTTACACCAAGTTAAAAAGAATTCTGTAATAGTAGAAATTAAATGCCAGGGTTTATCAAACAAGACTGCACAGCAAAACATTGCAACTAGAGGGAAGATCTTATTGAAATATTTGAAGATGGATCAGTAAACACGAGTATTCATCCAAAAGAAAACTCATGTAAATTTGACTCATAATTTATCTAAGCATTTTGAAAGTAAATTACAAAAAGAAAAGCTTATTCCTGTCAGCAAAACAAGTTTTATGGTTGTCCAGGATAAAGTGAAAATTGGTTGCTTACTCTTGATGAAAGCTCACTAGCTCTGTAAAATCATGTGAATCTTGCACATGAGATTGTAAAACATTCCACTGTGACTCAATTACATCAACCTGAAAAGTAAGTTCAATTTGGAAGGACAAGGTTATTTTCATTGGAGTGGAAAAAGCAAAAGAAACAGATAACATAAGAAATGTCCAGCATTGATGTCATCAAGAACAGAATCCGATTTCAGTGTGATCCATTCACATGCTACAACCACTGAACCAAAAACGTACGGAAAAAGGAAAGGAAAAAAAATGTGATAAACACACAATAGCATATCTTGTTTTTACCTGTATGTAAAATTGTAGGTTTCTGATCAAGAATGCCATATGCTCCCTTACTCGCCACAAAGGCTTAGAGCGTTGTCGACGCAGTTGTGTTGCAGAGTTATTTTTCCGATCCTTGCAGTAATCAGAAAAATCAGCATGGTCTTTATGCATTACAGCTGCCCAGGATTTCTCAAGTTCCATTTGTGTCCTCTTCAATCGGATGAGATACTGGAAAACCTTGCGATACCTGGATAACATTTACACATGTCAGGAAAAAAAAAGGAAAGCAAATAGTAAAAGAACTGTAAACTGAGTCCAACAGAGCCTGTTTTGTAACGTTTTTAAAATATATGTGCACACTCAGAACAAATCCATGTAACCCAAAAGGAGTGTAGCTTTATTGAGATTGAGAATTGCTTATGCCCTATGATACTTACTTGGACAGAACGTCAGGAGTGAAGAAGAGCTGCAGAGGCCAGTCGACAGTATATTCCAGAGCAATACTATCCCACCCATCAAGTGCTAATTCTGATGTAGCTTTTCCTTGTGAAGAAAGCTCTGAAGCATTGGGTTTTTGGAGATCTTTCTGAGATGTGCTACTTTTCATACCATATGATAGCATCCTACAAAATAGAAATAAAATCAGTTGACAACCGCAGAGCTATCCACTAGGAAGGCCCTGAAATAAATTACTGTGATGAGGCTATTCGAAATGCCGACCTTAATGAGACTCTGGTAAAGTACTTGTCTTCCTCACCGATAGTCTTCAGTGCAGCCTGTAGGAATTAACAGCAAATTACCACTGCTACAATCAAATCTATTTGCTGAGATAAGTCATCACAACACATAAGAGAACTACAGCAGCTATCAGGTAAGTGGATGAAAATAACATCAACAGCAAGAGAACATAAGATTGTGTATCATCAAAGCTTTGGAACACAAAGGGAAGTAGGGAACATGTTACTCACCAGCTGAAATGGGATCATGAGATCTGCTTCGGCTGTAGATTGACGAGGTGGTAAACGCATTAATTGGCGGCTTTCCTCAAGAAAACACTAGGTGAGAAGCATGATCGCTCGTGTCAGAAAACAAGCCAAACAACAATTTTGCACAAAATTTATATAATGATCTTAATGCAACAATTGAGAAACATGCATGTAAAGGAAAGGAAAAGCCATGTGCCATGGATAAAGAAGTGCATGCTTACCTGGAAAAAGTCACCTTTTGCTAAAAGAAAATAATCTTTCAATGCCTTCAAATGACCGTTGAGATCAGCACGTACCACCACTAGCTTTTACCAAAATTAACAGTGGGTGATGTTCCTTTGCAATCAAATATTGATGGAATATATAATGCTTTGAAACATCAGTACCTGCCAGAGATGATTAGCTGCAATTGTACGTATTGAACCAACAGCAGACTCAAAAGGTCGTTTGTGAAATTCAGAAGAATGCTGCAGAAACACAAGCAACCATATGCCCAAATCAGTATAGCCATTTTATGAAGATAGCATAAAAAGGATTTGTAACACAGAAGGGGAACGTGCATGCAACAAAAGATGGTGGTAACATAAACAGTACCAGCACAAGTTGCCTAGTTGACAACTAACCTTTAGCTCCTTGAGCATAACATCAATTTTATCAGCTTCAGCTTGTGGCAGTAGTTCTTCTGCGCTGATGTTAGAGAAGCTTGGCAGTTCTTTTGGAGCACCAGAACCTCCTACAAAGCTTTGCATTCCAAGAGATCCTTTAGAGTTCTGGCTTTGGTTAACAGGTTCCTGCAATGTAGCACCAGGACTTGGATTTCGAAGCACCCTTATTGCTTTGCCAGCGAAGAGAATGGACTCTGCAACTCGCATGTGGATATACTCAGGCAACATGGCCTGTGAAGTGTGGGGTCAAAAACAAAGGATATGACTATCCTTGCTAACAGTTACTACATAATACACAGGCACTTCGTTTTAAGAATATAAGCATACCAATGATACATGAAATCCTGTATGCCAACTAGCCAGGGATTTGTCTTTAGCTAATTTCTGCTTAAACTTATCAGAAACATCACGCTGAGATGATTCATTCTCCCCATCCCTGTCGTCTTGCCTGAATATTAAGATGAGAAGCACAAGTTTTATATATTAGGAAACAAACCATGGGTTAACATTCAACATTTAGGACTACTTGTCATCTGAAAAGTAACAGATTCCACTCCAATTGTGAATTTTATATTCGCCACCCAATTTGTTGTATCCCTCATATCAACAACATTAGACGCAAATGATCTGTATTAAAAACATTACAGAAAAATATACTTGCAATGTGTGGGAGAAAAGAAATTTTATGTAATCTATAAGGGAAACTATCATATTGCAACCAATGTGAACTTGGGAAGCTCAACTTGGAGCATTAGCATTATATCTACCGGATTATAACTGACAAGTGGAAATATGGAAATGAGACATCACAAGCAGGAACGAAATAGCATGAATAGGAGCTCTGTAGACATGCTGACCTTCTAATGAAAAATTCACTGTACTGATCTTGAAGAATCCCATAAACCATCCAAGATGTCAGCTGGTTGAACATGACCTGGTGTCCATGCCAAAGTAGCCTATCCTTTTTTAAAACAACGTAAAAAGAAAATGAATGAATAAAATTCAACAATTAGGACATATGCAAGACAATTGAGTACACGCTGCAAGTAACTGCAATGAAGTTGGAAGAACAGAAGTTTCCATGCAAAACATGAAAGAAATCAAAATAGCAGTTCTATTCTCTTTATTTGTCACATGTATAGATAATGGTAAAGTTATACCTCTGAATGCAGCTTTGCAGTTCTGGAACCCCACAATGGCACCGTTTGTGCAAAAGATTAAGAAGTTGTCCACCCTTGATGTCTTTCTTCTCGATTTCCATAACAAGCTCATACAGTGGAGGCAGAAGGACCTCAAACTGCAATTTAGTGCAGCAACGACCATGGTAAATGCCAATAAGTAATAACCAAACACATAAGCAAAGTAAAGATCATAAGATAATGTATACCATCAAAATACAGCACATATTTGTCAATTAAAAGATGCTAATTGCAAAAAGAAAACGCTGTTGAGAGATGGTCATGGACATACCTTATTTAACCCATGAGTTACTGTCGCGAGGATAGGCAACGGATCTGACAACAGGTTTTGCTCAACCTGTAGAACAGCTGATCTGTACACTGACAGAATCTCAGTAATACCATTGGCAATTGCCCTCCTGTACACACTCCCTTTTCTTGCTTTTCCCTTCTGAGATTTATCAGAATGAGGTGATGAAACATCTACAGAACACTGAATCCAGCTCAGGTCACGAGACTCGGTTGCAAAGCGGTTCAGTTCTCTGTAGTAAAATCCCAGAGATATGAGCCTCTCAATAGCAGTCCTGCAGAATAAAAGCCATTTAGCATAGCAACCTTTATTTGTGTTGGACTCCGATTAGGTACATCATGTTATATATTCATTACAATGCTAAAGGCACTAGAATATTGACTAAGACATCTGGACAGAGGGAACTTCAGAGTTTGTGAAGGTGAATTTTAGTGGATATAAATATCAGTCAGTGCATCCAGTGGTTTGGTATACACTTGTCAGGCATAAAAAACTAGAAACCTTATTCCTGAGCAGAAGACAGGATATAAGTATCGACTTTATCATTACCATGAAATTTGTGACCTTCTAATGAGATAATGACAAAATGCAGATTGTATAACGAGACTGATCGACTCAACCAGTGCATTGGTTGCATTGCAAATTTCAGAAAGTATGCTTACTAGTATGATTAATAAAATTTTAAATAGGATGGCTATGGTCTATGGCAATAATTTCATGAGCAATTAAACATCAAATGACGAAATTGTGCCTAGGCATGCACAAGAACCACCAATACAGGTAAAATTCTGCATAAATTTCTCCAGAACTCGGTGACTCCCAACCACACCTAACTCCGTATCCGCCCACACCCGCACAAAGATCTCCCATCCCCACGCAGATCACGGACGCCTATACAGCACTACAGCACGGCCACAGATTCGCGTCCGCGGGCGGTTGCAGGCGTTTGCCCTTACCTCTCTGACGGCTGGAGGAAGGTGAGGTCCGGCGCGAGGCGGAAGGCGGGGCCCACCTCGCCGTCTCTGTCTCCGTCTCCATCCCGGCCGGCCTCCTGGGACGCGGAGCGGCGGCGCGGCGGGGAGGCGTCGAGGACGAAGTCGCCGGTGAAGCCGAGCAGCGCGAGGAGGAGCTCGTGCAGCATCACGGCGGCTCGGTGCCCCCACGGCGGGGGTTTCACTAGGGTTTCCCCGAGATCGCGAGGAGAGAGTGTGGGAAGTGGAGAAGATAACCAAGGAAAAGGGCGGGGGGCGGAATTTTTAGTTCGTTTCCATGGATTTTTTGAAAAAAAAAATCTAACTGTGCTGCTGTGAGTTTGCGGTTAATTTACTCCCTCGTCCAAAAAATACAATTCTAAGATTTATTGAAATTTGTAAAAAAATAATATCAACACATATATCTTCAAATAATTTTTTTTAGAATTACACGGTACAGCGCAGACGCCCGCAACACGCACGCACACTCACCCCTATGAATACACGTACGCAAATCCTACCCCTATGAGCACCTTCGAAGAACTGAGCCGGCAGATCTCAAGATTCACGAAGTCACCACAGACGTCTCGCTGTCGACGGCGACGTCGCCTATCAATGAAAGCACAGCGCCGTTAAATCCTAATTTTTTGAATCATAGATGTTGGTATTTTTATAGAATTTATTTAATGGGGACGTCTAGCGCCCGGACATCCAGACGTCCTGCACCTGCTGCCCGCCCTGTGTCCGGCTTTTCCCACGCAACGCCTGCACGTGCTCCTTCCCTCGTGCCTCTGTCGCTGGGTCCCGATTTGACCGTGCACGCTTGTGGAGGAAATCATCGCGCCCGCTGCCATCAGGAGCAACAATGATGGGCCACGCCTGGTCGCGCACTCCTGCTGCCCGTATGCTACTGCTGGCGCGTGATGCTGCTACTGACAGGCCGCATCGAGCTGGAATAACGAGAGAGAGAGAGAGCCAAGCATGGATGCAGCTTCATGCTCCACGCTCGCTGCCACACCCACGATGTCTTTGTGCTTTGTGCCTGGTGTCATGCCCATTTGGCTTCCCGCGCGTGGAGACCGTTGCGCCCAAGGGGGCCACCTCTGTCTGCACCCCTTAGCGGTGCCTGCTAATGAAATACTTGCAACATAAAAGCATTTGCTACAACGTACGTCCGAAATAGATGAAACATTTATAACAATACGCTTGCAACATATGTGTATGGGCACTGCAACATATACAACATCCAGATAAAACACTAGCAACATACGTTTGAAATAGCTGAAACATTTGAAACATACACTTGCAATATACGTGTATAGCCAGTGCAACATATGCAACATCTAGATAAAAACACTTGCAACATACGTTTAAAAACAGCTGGAACATTTGAAACATACACTTGCAATATACATGTATAGTATTGCAACATATGCAACACCAGATCTACGTTTGCAATGTTCAGATGAAACATATGCAACATATATCTGAAACGCACGAAACATACGGTTGCAACATGTGCTCATCTATTTGTTGCACCACAATGGAGGCTCGTTCACGCGGAGCTCGAAGCAGGCGCGGTTGACACTCAGATGGATCGCGGCACGACGGGAGCCATGAGGCGTGGGCAAGGGTGCGCAACACGAGTCATGGGGGCAGGCGTGTTCGTCCCATCCTTTGGAACGAGGCACAAGGCGCGGGGCGGCGGGACGTGAGGCCAGGCGCGTCGTCCTATCCTTTGGCACGAGGCACGAGGCGTGGGGGCGCACGATGCGAGGCGCGGGAGCAGATGCGTCCATCCTATCCAGAAAGGACAGACGTCCTGAGGGTATCACTATGGGAATTTAATTGAATTTAAAATTATTGGCTTTTTAAAAACGAGAATTGTAATTATAATCAAGTCTATAGAAAAATAATATTAACACTTATATCTCCAAATAATTTTTGGAATCATGGACGTGGGTATCTTTTACAGATTTGATTGAACTTAAAATTTTTTGCTCCTCAAAAACAAGAATTATATTCTTTCTTCCAAAGGGGGAGTATAAAAAAAACCCAAATGCACATGGACAAACAAGCATTTGTAATTTTGTGTATGTATGCCAAAAATAGACACACGAACTTGCTTAACACGAGGGCACACATTTCCAGCACAACTTTGGACATTACTAAAGAATAGTTAAATTTAACAATCTTCTTGTAGAAATTCAACTGCGCTTTTTTTCAATAAATAACGTAAGGGCACAAAATATGTTTCCACGGCCGCTTTGCAGGTACAGTACTACTGTATTTTTGTATTTTCGTTGCAATCCGTGCCCCTAGTGCTGGCGTTGTCGGTCCATTCCGTACCTCACAGCATTTCAACATTTGTTTAGTTCCAAAAAAAAAAAATCCCAAAAAATGCTACAGTAGCTATCACATCGAATCTTACGATACATGCATGGAGCATTAAATATAGACGAAAAAAAACTAATTGCACAGTTTGATTGAAAATCGCGAGACAAACGTTTTGAGCCTAATTAGACCATGATTGAATACTAATTGCCAAATAAAAACGAAAATACACAACTAAACAAAGCCTTACAATGCTAACACAACGAATGCCACCCACTGCAAGTCAATAGTAAGTGTTTAACCAAATTTTTATTTTATTTTGTTGGAAACAGTAAACTGCATGAAAGGTAATCCTTCACATGCTACGATACGAACACGAACATCTACGGCTCAACAGGTACCATTGCAACGGAAATGCAATAGCCATTTGAAATCCATCGGTCAACAGAATTGCAGCATAAGAAATTGCGTCACATTTCGAAGCTCCGAACATCCCAACTTGATTTCAAATATGTACGAGATGGAATTCACATAAACCAAATCAAAATATCCTCTCAGCCGGATCATTTCCTGTTTCTGGCCCCTCGAACATTGTCCCAAAGTTTTACGGCGCAGCCCGGCTTAACTTAATACAATGGGTTTCCCATCGTTTCTTACAAGCAATTCAGATTCCAAATTAACTTTGGATTCTCCAGCAGCGAGGGTCTACATCCGCGGTGAGTGCATTTGCCGATACGAAGAGCCCTCGGGCGATCTATTTTCAGGGGACGACCTGCCGACGCCGAGCCATTGCCCAAACAGCCTCCTTGGAGCGGATGTAGGCTCTGATGTGCTATGAGACTGCTGCTGTGAGGTCCACCAGCTTGTCTCGCAGTCCACGGGCATCAACGGGTACGGGGCGAACCGGTCACGCTCCCAGGCGTAGAACCGGCTCCCTCCCACGTCATCAGTCTCCATCGAACTATGGCCAGATGAACCCGGCGGGAACAAGGAAAAGGTGGGGTTCCCTGGTAGAGGTGTTGGGGCAGGTCGCATGCCTCCTGACCTAAGGGCCCCAGCAAATAGGCTAGATGATGAATTCTGTTGGTACTGTTCGCTGATGCTGCCATGAGCCCTCATGAATGGAGGCATCAGAGGAGGAACACTGGGAGGTCTAGATCTGGAACCAGATCTGCAAACAAAAAAAAATCATTATAACAGCAGTATTCACAGCGATGGATAAGATGCTAGACTGTATGGCAATAGTTGATGTTGTAGCAAATATAGCTTTTTCTAGATTTATTCTCCCAGCCTATTATGTCAGTAAAGGTTAAACAAAGGAAAATTGAGTAATGCAGTCGAGGCAAAGGCACTAATCTAACATCGAGAAATATGCACAAGAAATTTTTTAACAATATTCACAGATGATATATGCTAAGAGACCCAGGTTTTCACTGTTTGTTTAGATTCATTTTACTAAAAAATGGTGCATCTTCTCAGAGTACAATGCATGAATTCAGAATTTCGTATTTTCATAGCAAAGTCATAGCACAACTCACGAGAGATAAGTATAATTTACCCATTACTGAAGTAAGATGGAGAAACAACAGATGCTCGACGTTGGCTATCACCATCAACCCGTGCAGCCCTTGTTCCAAAAGGGATTCCTGGCTGCTCGTTATTGCTGTTGGGTTGAGCATAAGAATGGGGCACGTGTGCCCAATGGCTATGATGGAAATCAGCAGGTTGCATTGTTTGCATGGGCCTAACATCTGATGGACCAGCCATGGGGTTCCAATGATCATGGTATGCAGGACGATCCATAGTTCTCTCAGGGACATGGGAGCTTGACGATGACGTCAGTGGTGGAAGAGGATGCAAGTATGCCACATAGGGGCAAGGATGAGTTGTCCCTGGTGCAGCAGATACAGCTACTTGCTCCGTAAACACATGTTGTCCCATGAAGTCATGAACTGCAAGACCAATATCCAAACATGTTCAATGTAAATTTCAATTTTACTACGAATTGCTCAATGCAAATCAGAACTTACATGTAATTGGAGGTGATGATTCTCCTTCCCTGACAGAAAAAGGGAAGGTGTAAGTGAATAGCACTAATTTTTCCATAACAGGTAACAGGAAAAGAGTGGGATTCACAGAGCAAGAGAACAGAGACAGGTCTGTTGATATATCAGATATGATCTTAGGAGATAACTGGAACGAACATGCATATTGCCATAGTGCTTGATACATGATTTTCAACCAAGCACTGGTCAAACTAGCAGGTGTGGAATCTGGAATAATATTATTGTAGATTGTTCAGGATTGCATATCAACACAAATAATCAAGTTTCCAGCAAAAATCACCGAGTATCCTCCATGAGAATTTCCTTGTATTACACATGAAGCACTATGGCAATATGGATTGTCAATCATTACTTGAACTATGCTTCTGAGAAAAAAAAAGTGTGTGTGTGTGGGGGGGGTGGGGGGGGGCATGTACACTATCTTCATTATTGCAGATTGTTCTGGATTGCATTGCAACACAAATAATCAAGTTTCCCGCTTAAAAAAAAGCAAATAGCTCGGTTGCCCTGCATCAGTTTTTCTCGCATGGTTACCAACAAGAAAATAAATTATCGATCTTAGGATTGGCTCACTTGTTTTCTTCAATACACCCTAAGTAAAGCACCTATTATCGCCATCCACAATCCCCAATGAGGGATTTAAGTTGAACAAATGATATGAGTCATGTGTATGAATCTATAGCAAGGTAAAAGCAGGTTGGTAAATAATGTGGCTTGTATGTTAAACCTACTGGCCCGTAATCAATTAGATAGATGAAACTGTGTGCATGGAATCCTTGAACAGAATGTTAAACAAGAGGAAAAAATAATCATGTGAAGCAGAACATACTCAAATAAAGATGGAAGTTGTGCTAAGCGACCAAATGGACACCAATGGAAGCGAAGTGGCTGCACAAAACAGAAATATAAAATTATCAGGATAATCATGCACAAGAACTGCCTCTGCAAGTAAAACAATGCCAGCAAATGAGGAATCAACAAAAATAAACTAAACTAGGGCGGTTTATTAGAGTAAAGCAAACTAGGATTTATATGAGCCGCATAAATGTTTCAAAAAAAAAAAGCAACAAGGAACCATAAACATGCATTATAATAATAATTATCTTAAGAAGGGACAGTGTTTGGTCCGAGGATTATTCATGTAGCAAGAACATTGCTGAATTAACTCAGGCATTGTTTCTAAAACACTGAATATGCTACATAAAGCTCTTGATCTTAGTAGAAGTCGCTGAATAAAGGTTCATGTAGCATAACAAGTACACCAAAAGGAAAGTATGGTTAGCTCCACCATTTGCATGTTGGCATGAGGAATCATATCAAGCATCAGGAGTACATATTGAAATATAGGAAAATTCAGTAGAAAAAGGCATGTAGCCAACACAAAAACTAACAAGAAATCAAGTCTCTTTAACAAGCACAAATAATTAAGAGTATGGTTGACACAGTCACATACCATTTCTGAGTAGCTAACATCATAAAGGTCTTCATCATGGGCCCACTCATCCATGCTAACATCATGTGCAGATCGGGAACCATTTGCATAAAGCCAATTCCCTTTCTCAATTTTGCGGCAGTTGGGGCATTGCATAACCCCTTTGGCATTAAATGCTGATCCAATGCAATCTGGGGAAAAAAACTTATACTTAGCATACCAAAGATTATCAAGCAAAGAAAAATCAGAGCACTGCTTTGATCCTGATTAGTTCACACAATAGTAGGTTATTAAGACAGCATAGTAGAATAAGCAGTGGTAATGAAGTAAACTAGCACAACTTCACACCACATAATAAGCACATTCCTTGAGAAGAACTATTCTCCATCAGCAATTCAGCATCTAATCTCACTTCAGTGACTGTCATGTGGGGCAGCCAGGGGTTGCATGGTGACCAGAGGGGGCGCAATTACCGCAGCCAGATTTGGTCCGCAAAGGATCAGCAAGGAGCAGCATGCGGATCAGCATGCAGGGAAGGCAAGATTTTGGGGATTTATGGGGAGTTATGGAGTTTATTTCCCATTATTTAGCAGGCCAAGTGCCTATATAATCCATGTACCAGCCCTCATTTGAATCAAGCAATGAAGAACAAACAATCCAATTCCCAATTCCCCCAAATACTCTAGTCTCCCTCCACGCCGACTTTGCCTGGCCATCTTCCTGGCAATGGTTATCCTCCCTATCCCCAAATGAACTAAGGTTCAGAACAGTGACATTGCAAACCAGAAATTACTTGCTAAAGAACAGCAAATTGTATATTCAAAGACCAGGCAGAAGCCGCATCGAACGCCTTGGAAAAGTAATACTTATTTTATCTCCGATAATTTATCAAGTCAGCCATTTCAAATCTACGCGTGGTCTTTTGTAAGTGGCGTACCAGCTAAAGAATTAATGATACACACAGTATTTTGCTAAAGCATTTATAAATTTTGTCAGGGTCATCAGGGTCAGCTTCATTATATGATATAGATTTTCTTGAACTTCAACAGTATTTTGCTAAAGGATTTATACATTTTGTCAGGGTCGACAAACCCCGATAAAACCCCTTAAATTTGCCCCTGGATATACATGAAAGCATGTTGCAATATCATGGGTTCTCGAAATCCCAATCTCTATTTGAAGACCATATTTAGAAAAATAGGCATAGACATTCAGAAGCATCTAAAACCACCCTCAACCTAGTACAAATGCTGTAGATAACTGGGAGAAAGCAATATTTCATCAGAAAACCACAGAAGTAGCAAACCCCCTATCAGAACTCAATTACAACCATATGGATACTTCCTCCTGTAATAAACACAAGGCATTTTAAGATTCTTGCCAATCACACATTTTCAACTTTGCTTTTTTACCACTAATGTATAAAAAACTAGATAGATTGACAAGGTAGGATTGATGTTAGTAGGTTCATCATGAAAATATAATCCTTTTTTTATTAGATATCATTTTTTATAGAATAAAAATCAGAGATCTACCTTGTATACCATGTCAATGTCCTAAATGACTTATATTTATGACATGAGGGAATGTTGAGCTAAAAACAAAACTGCGGAAGATCGATACCACTAAAATTAACTCTAGTGAGTAGTATACAGCATGTACAAGACACACATGGTTCCATTCATCAAGATAACAACTAAATATTTGTAAAGACTACACACAAATTCTTTTGAGTGCGCTAGATATTAGTCCAATGTCCCTACATATCAGGAAGGATTTTACCTGAATCTCTATAGTTTATATATTCAAGCAATCCCTAAGGGTAAGTTAACAACAAACCTGCAAAGTTCCTCTAATCCTCTTACTGGCCATCTTAAAAACAGCTGACAGCCTAGTATTTACTAAAGATTCAAATTGCACATAATTATAAATCTAGCATAAAAGGGAATATAATAGGTGAGGATATGAGGTTAAATTCATTACAGCAGACAACAAAGACTGTCCAATGAGATCATCAAGTTGACAACTCAAATTTGTGTCATTTTTAGTTTTGCCCAAGTTTCAATATTTGCATTTGAAACGTTCTTAAATCCCTTTGAAGAACCAGCAAACTCTAAAATCCGAATCTATAACAAAGTTCAATAAAATAGCTCAAGACCCCAAAATTTCTAGGAAAACTCCCCATTGCTCACCTCAAGGTTACGCCAAACAGGCTCAACTTATACCATAAACAAAAACAGAGCAGGTACACTTCCAATTTTTGAAAGAGTTAAACAAAAACCACAGAAAAGCTACACAAATCTGTCAATAACCACCTGGTGTACTTGCCCAAATCATCCTCCCAATGTTAAATTGTTCCAAAAAATTGGGGCTTTTTATCAAGTAGACTAATAGAGCACAAAAGTCGCTCATAAAACCTTCAATGTCACCATAAATTATTCAAGGTCACACAAAAAAATCAAACATTTGGAACCTTGTTCTAAAATTCAGAACCATTTACACTCCCAAATCATCCTCAGGTATCAAATCTAGCTCACAAACAGTACCTACATATGGAGCCAGCTAAAATAGCAAAAATTCATCCACGAAACCTGTTCATGCAACAAAAGCTTATGCCTATACAGCTGAAAAGATCCGACCTTTAGAACTTTTAGCCCAAAATTCAGCACGGTGGCAGCTATAAATTATGAACCGGTCCTAATTCCGCAAAATCAAACCATTTATTCACGATTTTGGCCACATTTAAGGGTCCCCACATCCAATTTGCCTGCCCAGCCCAAAAATAGCACCTACCCGCAATTGAACCGCAAGCCAACAATCCACCGACAGATCCGGGGACAATTTACCTAGGTGGAACTCGTGGCCGCAGTGCAGCCTGGCGGTGGACCTCTCCCCGGAAGCGGCGAGCACGGCGTCGAGGCAGATCGAGCAGGACACCGCGGCGGCCTTGTCCTCCTTGCCGCCCGCCTGCTCCTTGGGCTCCGCCGCACCGACGCCCATCCCCTCAAGCCCCCTCCCTTCCTCTCCCCTCCTCTCCTCTCCTCCTCACCAACCGCGGGGTTTCTTGGCCGGATCCCACGAAATCCGAGCCGGGCCGAGGCGGGACGGGAGCTCGGAACGGCCGCCCCGGCGACGGCGACGGCGAGGCTGTCACCCCCCGTGCCTCGGGGATCGCGCGCGCGCCCTCGGGGTGCTCGCGCCTTGTCCAATCGCGAGGAGAGCGCCTCCTCTGTCCCTCTTTCTCTCTTTCCTGCGTGCGTTCTCTCTCCTGTCTATCTGCTCGCCTCCACGAGAAATTAGATAGACAGAGAGGAAAAAAAAAGGCTGGAAAAAACAGGGGCGGCGCAGGGGAATAAGACGGATGTTTTGCGATGAGGACCTCGTATAGTTTGGTATTATTACAACTCTAACGGTCAGTTGTACAGTACTCGGGACTATGTTTTGACTTGGGGTACAGTTTCTTACTACTTCAGTTAAAAAAAATATGTAGACCAAGTCAGGAGTATTTGTATTTTGCAGTTTATATATGCCGGTAGAAATGAATATTTGGGCTGCCATAGGCTATATTTAATTGAATTTTACTTTTTATTACATATGTGTTGCACGTAAAACGGAAGAATTATGTTTGAACTGAGAAATGTATACATTGTTAAATTAATTAATGTTATCGTTTTATCAAAGGAAAAAAGTACTTGCCTTGGCCAATTTACCAATTGCTTGAAATTAGCTAGCAAAAAGCCTCTGATTTCACATTCTATTTTTTTTTTTTTTTAAAAAGACATCCGAAGGTGAGATATTACAATTGGTATATGTACTAATGTGTCTATTTTACGTCCAGCAAAAGACAAGTTCAAAAATAGTGTTAGCCTAAACGAGTCTTCTTCGAAGAAGTTTACTACATGGGTAGGAATTGCATGCGGACGTTGATGGAGGTAAGTGTACGTACGTTGTGACCGTCTATGTTATACTGTGTAATTCTAAAATAACAATGTTTCAACGATAAACGACCGTTATTCTTTCGATCCAGGCCATAAAACGGCTCAACAAACAGCCTGGCCACTTATTTCTACCATTCAAGGTATTTTTATTAATTTATATCCAATTCAAGGTATTTTTAGTAAGCTCTGGTTTCAGGATCACAACGTATAAACGAGGGATACTACTACTTTTTTTCCCCCTTTGCAAACAAGAAAAGAAACGGTCGTCAGCCTCGGCATGTCAGCGTTCTCGTGAATTTGACTTGCGTTCCAAGGAGGAGGCGGAGGAGCTGAAACCGGAGCGCGCGGCGCAGTGTTGCAGTTGCAGCCCGGCAAAACAGCTAGAGCATGAGTAGCATCCAAGTAAGGTCCATCCGTGGAACTTGCGGAAACCATAGGGTGCCATCCGAAAAAAATCAATCACCGTGCGGTAAAACTGGTAGTTAAAAATTAAAAAAAAAGAAATAGGAAAGACAAGAAAAGAAAACACCAGTCCGACTACCTGCCGAACACAAGGTTTGACTACCGGGGGCAGGAGAGGTCTCGGTCAGCACGTGTAAAAGTAGATGACGTGCGCGGGGGCCCAAAGCTCCCTCGGTGGCCGACGACGTCAGTCACGGTGGCTGTACGTGAGCGTGTACGCAATACGGATGCATGCATGGTAGTACTACTCGTCGTCGTCTTTTTTGGCTGGGAGACTGGGGCCTGAATTTCAATGGACGGTTGGTCGGTTTCAGTCGCAGCAGCTGCTCACGATTTGGATTGCCGGAACCTGGTGGCAGCTGACCTCGACGAAAAACTCGAAGCTCGTTATCTTGTTCGGTTTGTGGTTGGCTCGACTTGACTCAGCTTGTCGAGCTAAGATTTTAGCTCGTTAGCTATAACAAGCCAAGATTTTGGCTCGTTAAAGCCAGCACGTGAGCAGCTCGCGAGCCAAACGAGCCACGGTTTTAGGGAAAAAGTCATCATAACTTATATTAGTATTGTATTACTTCATGTCTTGCACTTTACAAATGGTTGATATGTTAGCACATATGAATACTTTGTTCGATTTAAGACTGTTGGATGTATTATTTTTGTATTATTAGTATTCTCAAGCTTTAGATAAATATAAATATTATATTTTATGTACTTTTTATACCTGGCTCGCGAGCTTAACTAGCCAGCTCGAGCTCGTAAACAAGCCGAGCCAAGGTGTCTTTCTGGCTCGTTAAGATAACGAGTCGAACCGAGCCGAGCTGGCTCGTTATCCAGCCTTAGTGGCAGCCGTTCCTGCCCTGCACATGCCTCTTGTTCAGTTCAGTTCTGAGTTCTGGCTCGCCAATGGGAGATGGATGGATCAAAGGCGCCGCCGCCGGCCACGGAGGCGGAGGATGCACAGCCCAGCCCAGTCCCAGTCCCGCTCCCACGGGGCTGGCGGCCGTTGTGGGGGTGGAGGTTCGGTTCACTCCAAGAGTCCAAGTCCAAGTCTAGGAGCAGTGTCCTGGCAACTATTTGCATCTACATTATATTTCAGTTATTTTTTAATTAAAAAAGGAAATACTTCAGTTATTAAAATCTGTGATTTCATAATATGATTTATGTTTCTAAGATCTTAATTAGAGGTAGGGTATGATTCTACAATTCTATATTTTTATGTTATTATTATGATATTATCGAAGTTCCTCTATATCGATCAAGACCGGAATGGGAAAAGAAATTGCGGAAAACATAAGTATTATACAAGCCCTAAAAGGGTACACTGAATGCAACACCCAGACCTAGGCCCATATATGCAACATCTATCTCATTAGTCAATATGGCTTGCTCGAGAGCCGAGAGATGAGTTCAAGCTGAGTGCTAGAGTGAACCGTCTGTCTCGTCTTCTCTCGTATCGATGACATTTGGTGTTCCGCATTTCTGAGGCCAAGGCGATCGAGTGGCGACTGCCTATAAGGAATGACAAATCACAATCAAGACAGAGGAGGGGTACTGCATGGATCAGAGGCCGAGTGGGCGACTAACCGATTGCCCCTAATGCACCGGTGCAATGATCATGAGTAAATAATGTTGTCCCTTTAGGATTTTCAATTTATTTGCACTTAATGAGGTGACACATCGGAAAAAATGATGACATACATGGCGCATAGATTATGTGAGAGAAAGAAGACACTACCGTCGATCACCTCTAACAAATGGCCTCTATTAATCTCCTCTGTAAATGGTTTCTAGAAAACTCAAAAAACTAGATGTTATTCAAGACTCGAACCCACAACCTACTACTTACGTACCAATGATTAGTTTTGTGTGGGGGACTATAAAAGGTTTAGCACAATTCTTGAATCCCCTTGCTTCTGACACATTAGAGGTCAAGAAACACCCATCACTTTCGCAAAAAAAGAAACACCCATCACATTTGCTTGCTAGCTAGTGATTGCATTCTTGGTGAAATTAGAGTGATCTTAGTGCATTTGCTTGAGAGATTACATCGACTAGCACTAGAGATCAAGTTTACTCTTGGGCGGTGGTTGTCACCACCTAGATGGCTTCAAACAAGCACTCAATTGAAGATTGGGGGGGGGGGGGTTGCTCCGGAAGTGATTGTGAGGGGCTATTAAGTTCATCCCCACTAGAGGAGGGAAAGAACCACTCTAGTGGAATCGGAACTTAGATAGCACCTTGTGATCGAGCCGGCTCAAGATCAAGTGCTCACGTCAGAGCCAACCTTTTGAGGGTTGTATATGTGATATAGGAGCGACGATCATGTTGGGTTTGCCTTAATGTGGACGTAGGTGACTGGCAAGTCACTGAATCATGGGGTATATCTTGTTTCATCCTTCTTGTGTGGTATTGATGCTTGTTTACTCTACTCTTGTGGATTACTTTGGGTTGATTCGTTTCACAACAAAACTATTAGGCATTGTCATCCTAGGAAGCAAACTGTTGGTGTTTTATAAACCAGACTAATAAATTTATATGATTGTCACGCTGCTCTAGGTAGACGATGGTAGCATCCAAAAGATATGAGAATTTATACTGGTTTAGGCCGGAGCCCTACGTCCAGTCTCGGAGATAATCGAGTGCGTGTTCCTCACTTGAATGCTCTGAAGTTCTTACAATGGGGGTGCAAGAATGGTGCGAGAGGTGGTAGAACCTATGCTAGGCGAGGGGTTACCCGAAGGGAAGCTTCAGGAGCCCTACTACTATGGTGAATGAATGGAATGGTAGGGGATGTTCAAAATGCGTTGCCCTGGCGGTCCTTATATAGAGTTCGGGGCCAGGGCTAATACAAAGAGGAGGTTCCCCCGACTGAAGGGTCGTGAGCCTGAGGGAATCCTAGCTAACTTGGCTTGCAAGCTACGCCGTCTTCTAGTGCTCCTCCAGGTGTGGCTGTCATCATGGTCTTGTGGCCACGTCGTGGCAGGGTGTGACGTGGTGCTACTGTGCTAGCCATGGTGGCACTGTAGACACAGTGATGGTTCGTCAGCCATCCTGTGCAATGCGATATCCATCATGGCCTTCGTTGCCATCTCATGGTTTCCTAGGACATCACACAAGCGTTGGTAGCCGCCTCGGGTCATCGTTCGCCTGGTTGCTTCGAGGGGCTGAGGGCCATGACCCCGATCGTCGGGGTAGGGGTTTTCAGCTGGTCTGGACGGCCTCTGTGTTGGGACCCTTGTCGTGGATCACATCCCGTAGTGGGTGGGATCATACATACGTCTTGTCGGTCCGTATCTGGATGGTGGGTTTTATATCCGTTGCCTCTGCTATGCAGTGTTGTCTCGTCGGTGTAGCATGGCACAGGGATAGTGTCTGACTAGACCGAGATGACTACCATCCTCTCGGTCCTTGCGGGGTCGATGCGGCGTGCTTGCTCCTGTCAGAGCAGGCACACCAAGCCGGGCTTGACCTCTCCCCGTCCTTCCTAGGGGTCATGACAGGGGAGAGGTCATGAGTCTGCCATGCGGCTAAGGCAGAAGGGGCCATGGCCGACCCTGGCCTAGGCGTTGGCCTGACGTGCTTGGCTTAGCTGAGCCTTGGTCGTTCGGGCCTTTGCCAGCTAATGTAATACGTGCCACATGGCCTGCTAGCTAATCGGTGCCATGAGACACCCCAGGGTTACAACCCCGATAGTAGCCCCCGAGCATTTTTATGATCACATAGTGATCATGAAAGCGTTGGTATGCATATTCGCCTGGAGTGCAGGCTCGTAGTTGTGACTTACTCGAGCCTCGTTGCTCGATCCCTTGCGGGTTGGTGGATTCAGTACGTTAGGTGGCCGTTGCGTTTCGCCTCGTCGGGATGCCCGGATGATGTGGCACATGACCGCTGAGCTCTGCTGCGTTAGTGACACTGGCTGTGACCTTCCCTGGTTCACCACACGGCGTGGGGATCCCGGGCTACTTAGTCTACCTCTCATTTGAACCACCCGTAGCTGTGGCTATACATTTCTCCCTTCTTCCCGTTAGGTGAGTGTGGGAATGAGGGAGAGAGTAGCGCGATCGTTCTTTCCAACAGCTGGTGCTAGAAGGGATCTTGCGAGCGGGGGAGGACGAGATGCCATGGAGGTTGGCTCCATGACCATGCGACCTTGGTTTTACCTGTGCCTGAGTAGCGTAGGTAACCATGAGGGCCGTTGATCAAGGGAAGGTTTTCCCCCTGCCGCGAGTCATCAAGGTGTGCAGGGGGCGAGTCAGTTCCCCGGGGAGAACATTCGTCACTTCCTGGCCACCGAATGATGGATCTAGGGCATCATTCATCACCATGCCCCGCCATGAAATTGTGATGACGCGGCGGGAGATTCTATGCTGGAGGCCATTTTGTCCTTCTCTCCTCCCCGCGCTCTTTGGTTTCGGGGGGTCATGATGCTGCGAGGGGGCCTCTAAGGTGATCTTTTCCACCTCATCTAGTCGTGCTCACAGTTCGCACCCCTGGTGGTGTCGTCTTCGACGTGGCGTTGGGTTTGTTTCTTTTTGTTTCTGCGGATTGCCCGCGTGTGTAATGCCTATACCCATGGAATGCATATTTCTAACTTTTCAGTCCTACCTTGAAGTCGCGTCAAGCCCTCGAGCCACTAGGTTTGGCTGTGGGGCTTTGTTTCCAAAGCCAGGCTTTTCGGGTAGGAGGTCGACCTTCCTTCCTATGGGATGGAAAGGTCGCCTTTGACATGAAAGCCTTTGCTTTGTTTCTGTTTTGACCTATCTGGTCTGGGCATCCCTATTCACTAAACAAGTTATGACCTTGTCTCTGAACATCGCTGTGATCATGGGGCGTTTCCCTCTGGCCAAAAGTCGACACTCATGCTCAAGCGAACCTAGATCGTATGCGCTAGGATCATGGTGGGGTTGTTTTCGCACGGGTTTTTGGCATTGCCTTGTGAGGAGGGCATCATCATAGGCCCCGAGCACCTGAGGGATTTTTCCACGAGAGGTCGCTGACCCCTGTTGGTCCGTTGGTTTTTGGTCATGGATTTGGGATCCCAGAAAGGGCCTTGTTTTGGGATTCCTGGCGACCTCGAGGGTCATTACGACCTATTTTTTGGTCAGTTTTGGTTTCGCACCACGTGGAGAGAGGCATGTCCACCGTAACCACATGGTCGGAGCGGTGTGCCTCGTCGGGGTCAATGGGTAATTCGAGCGGGACCTGATATCCTCCCCATTCGACGTGGAGTTCAACTGTGCCTCATGTGAGATGTCCCATAAATCGTCGGCCGTCAATCCCATTGGTCCCTAACCGCCTCCACAGCGTCCAGAGGGCAAGATGCCTCCCCTCCAGAGGGGGTCAACTCGGGAGACTTCAAAGCGGACGACTCGAACACATGGAGAGATGGTCATGTGGCTCCGCACCACTTATTAGAGCCGCGGGGGCCCATCTCCTTCCTGCCCCTATCCCTTTTGGCCTCGAAACCTTCTATGGATTGGCCAAAAGGTAGAATTCCTAGGTACGATGCGGGGTCATTTACGCGGCGGGTCGCTCTGTGCGTAGACTTGAGGGATCATTGCTTCCCCGATCGCAACGTGGCTTAGCGACGATCGCTCAATTATGGGGTAAGAAAAGGTTGCGTGGGAAATCAAAGAAGTGAAAGAAGGGGTGCAGGTCTTATGCGTGCTCTACCTGTCGCTTCTTTGTTCCTTGCCTTTTACCTCGTCCTGCTAGGGTCATTCCTGCCTATGGTATTTTTGTGAAAGGGGTTACTTTGTGACGGCAGGTGTTGGTATTTCTTAACGCATACAGAAATAATTCGCAAGCGCACGAAATTACCATTGTAGCATTTCACCCAGAAGTATTCAGGGTATCGTATTTTTTACAAGGAATGAAGATACTCTTCTAGCTATTTCATCCAAGGACAACACAAGGGTGGAGTTTGTAAAGGTTGAGATGGATTCCTATGGTTATAGGGTCTATGGGTAGATAAACTTTACTTTTACTTGCTTACTTCAGGCACCGGGTTGCAACTAGTCTGCCAGTCGATTCCGGCCTATAGCTGGCGTCGAACCTGGATGTGGGGGAATATGAGGGACAGACAGGGCTATCACCACCTACCGCCTGCCCCTCAACCATATGGAATGAGGCAAACGAAGGTAGCCTCCAGCCTAGACACTATGTCTATGCTATCGACTACTACTCTAGTGTGCTAGCAAGGGTTATCCGTCTTTATTAGGGCCCTTCTACTAGAGCATCCACCACGGGAATGGATGATAAACCCGCAAACAAGTAAGAGTATAGCTTAACTAATCAAAGACTTTATAACCAAAAGAACCACGAACACTCACTTAGTGGGAAAACCCATTGGAGTACAAGTGCTCGTTGAGGTACAAGGCGGGGACACATCGACAAGCCTAGCGCTTCCCCGAACTCTTCCTCACATCTCTCCCTTATAACTCTAGCTAGCTACTAGGACCTAAGCCCTTTGGAGTGTTGCTCTAACTCAAGTGAGGTGTGCTCTTTGCCTTGTGTGTTGTCTCTTATAGAAGGGGGGTACCCCTCTATTTATACAAGGTCTTGAGGCGGTGATGAAGCTAATTCTGGCGCAAAACCCAGTCTCCACCGCCTCAGCATGGTTCCATGCAACTGCCACTTGAAGGAGAGGATGAGCAGCACCGGGAAGGGAGCGGCCGCCCCTTGACTAGCTCCGATGGCCACCGACTTCGCACGGTGGGCTCTGGGTTGGACATAGAGTGTGTCCCGGTGGTGTTTTGCCCTGTTGGAGTTGAGTTGGTGGCGTCTTTGTTATTCCTTTGCGCAAATGAACATCGAAAATGCCTTTTCAGTGAATTTCTTTATGTACTCGTGTTTGTGACCTGCAAAATGTGTTTGCACCAAAACTCGTGGAGAGTGTGAGTTGAAAACCCCTAGTTCTATGTTTTGATGTTCACTTTTGTATATTTTATGTAAATATTGGTGGTAAGATTATGAGTTAAGCATCGCCTGAGGATGTGGTGGAGTTCCAACCCATCGAATCTTTCTTTGAGTTTTTAGACTTCGTTGTAGTAAGTCGCCATCTTGCTATCATGACATGACGCTTCTTTCATGACCTGGCTAACAACCAGCTCCGAGTCTCCCCTAATGAAGAGGCGGCGGGCG
The DNA here is from genome assembly GCF_019320115.1 of Miscanthus floridulus. Taxonomy (NCBI): domain Eukaryota; kingdom Viridiplantae; phylum Streptophyta; class Magnoliopsida; order Poales; family Poaceae; genus Miscanthus; species Miscanthus floridulus. The sequence continues at coordinate 29,342,142 of NC_089595.1, forward strand.
CCAAGCTCGGAGGCAATTCTAAGGCCATGGATGAGGGCTTCGTATTGCACAACGTTGTTGGTTGCCCGAAAGTGGAGTCGGATGGCGTACTCCATGTGCTCTCCTATCGGGGAGATTACGACAACCCCAGCCCCCGCGCCCACGGCCATCAGCGACCCATCGAAATATAGTGTCTAGTACTCCTGGCAAGTCGGAGATAGGGGTGTCTGCACTTCGATCCATTCGGCGATGAAGTCCGCGAAGACTTACGATTTGATCATCGTTCTAGGGACGTACGTGATGTGGCAGCCCATGAGCTTAGTTGTCCATTTGGCCACGTGGCCAAAGGCATCACGGTTATGAACCACGTCGCCGAGCGGGGCAGATGCCATGACCACAATAGGGTGCCCCTCAAAGTAGTGTAGTAACTTTTGTTTGGCGATGAGGATGGTGTAGATGGGCTTCTAGATTTGTGGGTAACGCACCTTGGTGTCTGAGAGAACCTCGCTGATGAATTATACTGGCCTCTAGATCTTATGGGAGTGCCCACTCTCTTCTCGCTCGATGATGAGTGTCGTGCTGACCACCTATGTGGTTGTGGCAATGTAGAGGAGGAGCGGTTCTCCCTTCTAGGGCGATACCAGCATAGGGGCCATTGTTAGGAATGCCTTAATCTTCTCGAAGGCCTCATGCGCTTTAGCCATCCAGGTGAACTGGTCAGCCTTTTTTAGGGGCTTGTATAGTGGCATGCCATGCTCCCCTAGCCGCGAGATGAAGCAGCTGAGGGAGGCTAATCACCCCATGAGCTTTTGGACTCCTTTTAGGTTCATGATGGGGCCTAGATTCTCGATCGCTATGATCTTCTTCGGGTTAGCTTCGATGCCCCGCTCGGAAACGATGAACCCGAGGAGCTTTCCCTTGGGGACCCCGAATACGCACTTCTCAGGGTTGAGCTTGATCCTAAATTCTCTGAGACGAGCAAAGGCGGCTTGCAGGTTGCCGACCAACTGGTCGGCTTTCTGAAAGCCCTAGTTTGGTTTTAGATAATTGATGAAACCTAGCACTAACCTTTGTCATGAGTTGTGATATGAGCTAGGTTGGTGCAATCCGAGTGTGGAGCTTGGTCACAGCTCCTTTGGTTATCAACCAAGTCACGGACCAGGTTGACCTCGCCAAGAAGACTAATCCTTGCCTGCGCAATGAAGAACACAAGAAAGAACACAACCAAATTGTAGATAAAAGATTATCTCACGAAGTTGGGGTCTCACAAACCGATGAACGGCGAAACTGTTCTTGACAGAATAATCTAAGCAAAACCCAAAATCTAATGATGGTAGTGGCGTATGATTATAAAGGTCTTAGGGTCATCGCCTACCCTAGATGCTTCCCCTAATGGGCCCAAACATGATACACGGTCCAACGGACCAAAAGAATGTGCCGCAACACCCTGGCAGATTCTGGACGCTGACTTGTTTCGACGATTCCCGTTGATTCCAAAGAGGTTTTGACATGAAACCACTTGGATTGGCTTCCTTATCAAATTAGCTTTCCATCCATATGTGCATCATCGAAAACAGAGTCCGGATGCATCTTGGGTGACCAGTTTAAGGCAGACTAGTCCTGAAGGCTGAGGCAGACTTGAATTCTTGTTGGACTAGGCCTCCGGCTTATGTTGGACGTCCTTGCTGGTCATTATCACCTCCATCACTTCCTCTAAGTCCTTCATGACCCTCTCTAATGTTCCTAAGCAAGATAACATCATTAGGTAGTAGTCTATTCTCAAAAGTATGAAAAGTATCGCTTAAGAGCGTGCTAACCTCTAAATTGAGTTGTCGCTTTCGAGCCTGGGTCATTGGACCTTGCATGATGATTGGAGGATCAGCGGGTACCTCTAAAGAAGTGATGTCCTCATCATCCTCCCCTTCTTGAATTGGAGTCATCCTCGACTCAAGCTCATCTTCTTCTCCCAAATAAGGTTTCAAATCCACAATGTTAAAGGTGGGACTAACCACGAACTCGGGTGACAATTCAAGTTTGTAGGCATTATCATTTATTTTCTCAATGATCTTACAAGGACCAGTTGCTCTTGGCATTAATTTAGACTTACGCAGCTCAAGAAATCTATCTTTTCTTAAATGTAACCAAACCAAATTACCCGGTTCAAGTTTAATCTCTTTTCTACCTTTACTACCAGCAATTCTATACTTTTCATTCATGCTTTCAATATTTGCTTTAGTTGTTTTATGCAACTTACGAATAAAATCAGCACACTCTCTAGCATCACTATGTATTCTCTCAGTGGTAGGTAAAAGCAAAAGATCAATAGGAGCACGGGGGTTAAAACCATACACTACCTGAAAAGGACTTACCTTGGTGGTGGAATGTTCCGCCCTGTTATATGCAAACTCCACATACGGCAAACACTCTTCCCATATCCTCAAATTATGCTTTAAAATTGCTCTCAACATGGTGGACAATGTTCGATTCACAACCTCAGTTTGCTCATCAGTTTGGGGATGACATGTTGTAGAAAACAGCAGCTTGGTCCCCAATTTATTCCACAACATGCGCTAAAAATGACTCAAGAATTTTGCGTCGTGATCTGAAACAATAGTAGAAGGCATACCATGCAAGCGAACGATTTCTTGAAAGAAAAGGTCAGCAATATGAATAGCATCGACGCTCTTATGACAAGGAATAAAATATGCCATCTTAGAAAAACGATCAACCAGCATAAAAATACTATCCCTCCCCCTCTTAGTCCTTGGCAAACCCAACACAAAATCTATAGATATATCAGCCTAAGGAGTAGAAGGAACAGGAAGAGGCATATACAAACCATGTGAGTTCAACCGCGACTTAGCTTTTTGACATGTGGCACACTGAGCCACGTACCGCTCTACATCTCGCCTCATCCTTAGCCAAAAGAAGTGTGTGGACAGCACCTTCTCCGTCTTCTTGGCACCAAAATATCCCATCAATCCGCCTCCATGTGCCTCCTACAATAACAAAAGACGAACGGAACTAACTGAAATACATAGGCGGTTAGCTCTAAACAAAAACCCATCATTGATCATAAACTTATTCCATGCACGTCTCTCTCTACAATTAAGCAACACATCCTTAAAATCAGGATTAAGCGCATATTGTTCTTTAATGGATTGAAGACCAAAAATCCGGCAATCAAGTTGGGACAGCATTGTATATCTTCTAGACAAAGCATCAGCAATCACATTATCCTTCCCTTTCTTGTGTTTGATAATATAAGGAAAAGATTCAATAAATTCAACCCATTTAGCATGCCTACGATTCAGATTATTTTGAGAGCGAAGATACTTAAGCGATTTATGATCAGAATGAATAACAAATTCTTTAGGCCACAAATAATGACGCCACGTCTCTAAAGAATGAACAAGTGCATACAATTCTTTATCATACGTGGAATAATTAAGAACAAGATCATGCAATTTTTCACTAAAGTAAGCAACTGGTTTACCATCTTGCATAAAAACACCACCAATGCCAACTCCACTAGCATCACATTCTAGCTCAAAAGTCTTACCAAAATTTGGAAGTTGCAGCAATGGTGCATGTGTAAGCTTATCCTTCAAAGTGTCAAAGGACTCCTCTTGTGCCTTTCCCCAATGGAACACCACTCCTTTCTTTGTCAACTCATGCAACGGGGCAGCAATGGTGCTGAAATCTTTGACGAAACAGCGGTAGAATCCTGCAAGACCAAGAAAACTCCTCACATGTGTGATGGTTTGGGAAACCGGCCAGCTCTTTATGGCTTCAATTTTCATCTCGTCCACCTCAATTCCCTGTGGAGTTACAACATAGCCAAGAAAAGAAACTCGATCCGTGCAAAAGATACACTTCTCAAGGTTACCAAATAAATGTGCATCACGTAAAGCATTGAAAACAACACGTAAGTAATCCATATGTTCATCAAAAGACTTGCTGTAAATCAATATATCATCAAAGTAAACTACCACAAAATGACCAATAAAAACTCTTAAAACCTTATTCATTAAGCGCATGAAAGTGCTAGGTGCATTTGTCAAACCAAAAGGCATAACTAACCACTCATACAACCCGAATTTGGTTTTAAACACAGTTTTCCATTCATCTCCAAGTTTCATTCTAATATGGTGGTAGCCACTTCGCAAGTCAATCTTAGTGAAAATTATAGAACTACACAACTCATTAAGCATATCGTCTAGCCTAGGAATAGGATGACGATACCGAATAGTAATATTATTGATGGCTCTACAATCAACACACATACGCCAAGTTCCATCTTTCTTAGGAACTAAAAGTACAGGAATGGCACAAGGACTAAGGCTTTCACGTACATATCCGCGGTCCAAAAGGTCTTGGACTTGTCGCTGAATTTTCTTAGTCTCCTCGGGATTGGTTCGATAGGCAGCACGGTTGGACAAGGTTGCTCTCGGAATCAAATCAATTTGATGCTCTATTCCTCTCATAGGTGGCAGTCCCGGGGGTATCTCAGCTGGAAAAATGTCCTCATACTCCTACAAAAGGTTAGTGACAGCAGAAGGTACCGACCTAACAATATCATCAAGTGAAAACATAGCTCGTCTGCATACTAAAGCATAGCAAATATCATCATCAGAAATTTCAGCAAAGTCATATTTTGTTGCAAGCATAACACCACACTTCAATTTAATTCCCTCAGCCTTAGAAATAGATGTAGACTTATCCTTTTTAGGTGGGAAAATAGAATTAGCAACTTGCTGATTTTCAGATTGAATATAATTCAAACTAGAAGTGCGTTCTCTATTAGCTTATACAATTTGAGCAGGGCTCAAAGGTACCAAAGTAATTTTCTTTCCTTTATGCACAAAAGTGTAATTATTACTTCTACCATGGTGTGTAGCATCATTATCATGTTCCCAAGGACGACCCAATAAGAGTGAACAAGCTTGCATAGGTACCACATCACAATCAACAGAATCAGCATAAGAACCAATGGAAAATAAAACTCTACAAGTTTATGTTACCTTTGCTTTACCAGAATCATTTAGCCACTGAACATGGTATGGACGTGGGTGTGGGCGTGTGGTCAAGCCAAGATTCTTGACCAAATCAGAACTCACCAAATTATTGCAGCTACCTCCATCAATAATGACACGTGCTCGACGGTCGCTGATGACGAAGAAAATTTGGAACAAGTTATGGCGTTGTAGCTTCTCAGGTTGCTGGACTTGTGAGCTGAGCACCCGCTGTACAATGATGCTCCTATAGGACGATGTGGCCTCGTCACCAAGGACTTCACTATCGTCCTCATCTGCATCTTGGTCTTCTTCATCCTCAATGTCAGAGGTGCTGATGTAACCATCTTCTATAGCAATATATGCCCGCTGACTTGGGCAGTCCTTCTTCACATGGCCAATGCCATGGCAACGGTGGCACTAAATACCCGAAGTGTGCCTCGTCGATGCAACAGATGAGGAACTCTTGGTAGGCACCTGCAAAGAATTTTTACCTGAATCTAAAGGTCATGCGGGAGGTGCCTTAGGTGTAGCGAAAACTCCATAGGCTGCTGGTCGCTTGCTCGCTGGTGGAGGCGCCCAAAAAGTGGTTGGCTTGGTCAGCCCCGAAGATGGTGCCGAGCGTGGCATGTATGTGCTGGTGCTGACCTTGCTCTTGCCCTGCTGTTCACGCCCCTACAATTTCTTTTCTGCAAGCATAGCAAACTGAAACAACTGGTTGATAGTGTTAAATTCTTTATAATCAGCAATGTCCTGAATCTCATGTCTCAAACCCGAATAAAAACGACAAATGGCATCTTCATTTCCCTCCACAACACTACAGCACATCAATCCCTTTTGAAGCTCACCATAGTAATCATGTACAGATTTATCTCCTTGTTCTAAACGCATCAATTTCTTACTCAAGTCTCTATGATAAGAAGGAGGAACAAAACGATCACGCATAGCTACCTTAAGTTCTTCCCACGTACTAGGTAAAGCATTCTATGCAGCTAGCCCATTCCATCAAATAATGGCAAAATCCTTAAACTCACTAGTAGCTTGTCTAACTCTAGGTACAAGGTGAGCGCTAAACTTTTGTTCTACCGTCATCTCCCAATCAAGATATCCCTCAGCATCATAATGACCCAAAAAAGATGGTATTGTGAACTTAATTTTAGTATAAGGATCATCGGGCACACGGTGATTATTACCTTGACGGTGGTGGTGGTGGACACCACCCATACCTATCGTGTTGCGACGAAGAGGTTGTTGTAATCTCTCTTGTCCAAAAGCTGCTCGACCTATGTTCTCATTGGCATCATACACCGTGTCTTGACCATCGGTGTTGCTACCGGAGACGTCGTTGTTGCCCGCCATAAAGGTTTCCAACTCAGTAACCTTGTCGGTTAGCGTAAAAATTCGCTTGTCCAATCTCTCCATGCTATTGCCAATGTTGAGTTCAATGAGTGCGTCAGTGATGGCCTTCCTGATGGCCTTATTCATCCTTTTTTGGGCATCCTCTACAACAGCTTGTAGTTGCTCTTGGCTGACACACTCGCTGAAACCCTTAGGATTGTTATCTCCAGTCTGTTCACCTCCTGCCATTGAAAACATAAAAATAGGAACAAACAGATAAAAGTTATCCCTACCAAATGACTATGTGGTTGTAGTGGTGTCACTTTTCATAGCAAATGGAAGCATCTTACCAAGCTCTTACAAAGTTCTTACCAACACAAGTAGTGGGCGGTACAACCGGCGGTTGGTTCATGATACCTGTGAGGCAGTGGTACCGAGATTGCAAGGCCCTTTGTCTGTACTGATCTGAAGAGTTTCTGGAGCTTGGAAGGTACACAAAGAGTAATATGTATATCCGGCACACAAGTCCATAATAGAAAGTAATGCTGAATTATAGTCCAAAGTACTTGTTCTCGTTGCTGGTCTAAAATGTTCCAAGTACTAGGTGTGACAAAAGTATGATGGATAGCAAGGTGACAGGTGTATAAAAAACAAGTATGGTGGATGGAAACAGCAACACAAACAAAGAACAAGACAGCACACGTAAACACAGCTCACTTTGGTCTTCTCTATGTGCTTCTCTAGATATTGTTCCTCTTTTGCCCCTCTTTTTTTTTCTATTTTTTGGGCTGTCGTTGTTTTTGGAAAATTTTGAATTTTTTATTTTATTTTTTTATATTTTTCCTTTACTTAGGAGCACAAAAGAAGTAACCACAAAAAATATGAGCGTAAACAAGTGAAAGACGTGGCCTGTGGTGTGACCACGAAAAGAGGATCTTGTGACCACTTTTGACTAATTTAAAATTTTCAAATGTCGGGGATGGATGGATCCAAAAAATTTTTCTGATCGATTTTGATATATGGAACGTCGAAATCGGAGTTCGTATGCGAAAACTAGACCAATTTTAAAAATTGGCTCAGAATTAGAGGACAAAACGGGAACAATATGCGCAAAACTGGTCATAACAGCAAAGATTTGATGGAAACAATGGGGGAAAACACACAAACTGGACTCTAACACGACCTAACCAGCAACAAGACCTCGACCAGGACACAAACTCAACACGACGGACTCTGAAACTGAAATATGCAAAGGCTATGGCACGGAAGGTTGTAGGACAGGAAAAACAAGTACGGCACTGGCATATGGGATGAATGCAAAACACTTAAAACTAGGGAATAAAAGTGAACCTAACAGTATACCTTAGCTCTGATTACCACTTAATGGAGACGGGGATCCCGATCTTCCGTCAGGTGATGGTAACTATCGTTGTGGCGGAGAATGACATATCGATCCGGCTTCAGATCGAAAGATCGAACCCTGCAATCTTAGCACCACAGCTCCTCTGGTTATCAACCAAGTCACGAACTAGGTTGACCTCGCCAAGAAGGCTAATCCTTGCCTATGCAACGAAGAACACAAGCAAGAACAAGAAAGAACACAACCAAATTGCAGATGAAAGATTATCTCAGGAAGTTGGGGTCTCACAAACCGATGAACGGCGAAACTGTTCTTGATAGAATAATCTAAGCAAAACCCAAAACCTAATGGCGGCAGTGGCATAAGATTATAAAGGTCTTAGGGTCGTCGCCTACCCTAGACATGCCCCATAATGGGCCCAAACACGATACACGGTCCAACGGACTAAAAGAAGGTGTCGCAGCACCCTAGCAGATTCTAGATGTTGACTTGTTTCGACGATTTCCATTAATTCCTAAGAGGTTTTGATGTGAAACCACTTAGATTGGCTTCCTTATCAAATTAGCTTTCTATCCATATGTGGATCATCAAAAATGGAGTCCGGATGCGTCCTGGGTAACCAATTTAAGGCAGACTGGTCCTGTAGGCCAAGGCAGACTCGAATTCTTATTGGACTAGGCCTCCGGCTTGTGTTGGACGTCCTTGCTGGTCATCATCACCTCCACCACTTCCTCTAAGTCCTTCATGACCCTCTCCAATGTTCCTAAGCAAGATAACATCATTAGGTAGTAGTCTATTCTCAAAAGTATGAAAAGTATCGCTTAAGAACGAGCTAACCTCTAAATTGAGTTATCGCTTTCGAGCCCGGGTCATTGGACCTTGCATGACGATTGGAGGATCAGCGGATACCTCTGAAGAAGTGATGTCCTCATCACATACTATAAAGAGGGGAAATCTTTGGCTAAATGGTTTATCGAGTGCCACTAGGTGACATGATTCTTGCATATGCATTTAGGAACATAGTGTGCTAACTTTGACCCTTGTAAAATGCTTTGAAAAATGCTAACACATGTGCACACAAGTTCTACACTTTGTGGTTAGCAATTGGAAAGCAAGGGCAAAGTGGTTGTGGACTTAGAAAAAGAAAAGGAGGTGAAGGGTGCTGACCGGATGCAGGGGACCTGCATGTCCGGTCCTAAACCCTGGCTCTTGGGCAGTGGCGTAGCACTGACCGGAGAATGCACCTGACATAGCTAGTGCATCTGGTCATGCTATTCCAGAGGCGGCGTGAAGCTTGGCAAGAAATCGAACGTAGGCACGGTCAGTCGATCGGACGCGCAGTGCACATGTCAGGTGAAGGGTGACGAACAGTGACTTCAGCTCTATAGGTGAGCACGCAGCAGCTGAGAGCTGACCGAACGCTGTAGTGTGTCAGGTTGCGTTCGACCGGGCATGTCTGGTTGCTATTTTTCCACTTTGGAACCTTACCGGAACTGACCGAACTTAGCTTCGTGCCACGTCAGGTCACTCGAGCTGTGCGTCCGGTCCTAACTTTAGTGTTCGGGCATTCAACTAGTAACCGTTGAGATCGAATGGCGTGGATTTGAATGCGGACACGTGGATGGCCAGGGACGACCGGACGGCTGGGGTGTGTTCAGTCAGTGTGTCCGGTCACCCCGCGAGTCCCCAAAGGCTCTTTGAGTCTTGGGGCTCTATAAATAGGAAGGTACCGGTTTGGGGCTCACTCTCTTGGCACTTTGACATACTTGACTTCCTTGTGAGCCTAAGCAAACACCTCCCACTCATCTTCATCATTTGATTCATCATCATAGTGAGATTGGGAGTGATTCCAAGTGCATTTGCTTGAGTGATTGTATCTAGTGGCACTTGGGGATCATTGTGGCTACGGAGTTCTTGTTACTCTTGGTGGTTGCCACCACCTAGATGCCTTGGAGCAACGGAGGAGCTTCGGCACGTGTTGATGATTATTCGTGGCCGGCTCCGATGATTGTGAGGGGTCTTGTACCTTTCCTGGCGAAGAGCCTAAAGGTAACTAGTGGATTGCTCGTGTCATTGAGTTACCTCACTTGTGGGTAGGTTCTTGCGGTGTCCAATTGTGTGGACGAGGTTCGTGCAACACCTCAACCGCCAAACCATCAAGTGTTGGTCGACACAACGGGGACTAGCGTGCCGATAAGCAAACCTCGGGAGAAAAATTGCTTGTCTCTTGCCCTTTGGTATTCTCCTGGTGATTGAATTGGTATTCATCTTGTGATTAGTTCACTCCTTGACATGGCGGTATATCACCCTGCTCACTCCTTTATATTCCTTGCAAACTAGTTGTCAAGCTCTTTAGTGTAGTTAGCCTTTGAGAGCTTGTTAGTTTGGTTAGGGTGGCTCTTTAGTTAGTCTTTGAGAGCACACTAGCTTAGTGAGTAGTGACTTAGCTTGTTGAGTGCTTAGTGACCATAGCAACTAGAATTGTTGGGTAGGTGGCTTGTAACCCTTGTAGAGCTAGAGCAAATTGCATTACACCATTTAGTGTACTAACCACTTGCTCTAGTGTGTTTGTAGAAACTTTTTATAGGATATTCACCCCCCTCTAGCCATTTAGGACCTTTCACTTTCTTGGACTTTATGATGATGTCATCGATGTAGACCTCTACGATGTCTCCGACGAGTTCGTCGAGGCATCGATTCATGCACCTTTGGTAAGTGGCTCCCGCGTTCTTGAGTCCAAAGGGCATGGTGACATAGCAATAAGCGTCGAATGGGGTGATGAAGGAAGTCATGAGCTGGTCGTCCTCCTTCATCGTGATTTGATGATACCCCGAATACGCGTCCATGAAGTAGAGGGTTTCGCAACCCGTGGTCGAGTCGATGACTTGATCGATTCACGGTAGTGGGTAAGGTACCTTTAGACATGCCTTGTTTAAGTTGGTGTAATCCACGCGCATCCTCTAGGTCCTATTCTTTTTTCGAACCAGGACTGGGTTAGCGATCCAGTCTAGGTGGAAGACTTCCTTGATGAATTCCGCCGCCAAGAGCCTGGCGATTTCTTCTCCAATGGCCTTTTGCCTTTCGTCGTTGAAGCAGCGGAGGTGCTGTTTGACCGGTTTGGGTTCGGGTAGAATATCAAGGCTATGCTCGGTGACCTGCCTCAGGATTCCTAGCATGTTGGAAGGTTTCCATGCAAAGATGTCCCAATTTTGGAGTAGGAAGTTGATGAGCTCGTGCTCTTGCTAGTCGAAAAGGATGCAACCGATTCGAACGGTTTTGCTAGTGTCTTTGGGGTCGACTTGTACCGCCTTGGTGTCTTCCATGGGCTTGAAGGCTCCCATAGACTGCTTCCTCATGCTAGACTCGGGTGTGACTTCAGTCATGGTAGCCTGGATAGTTCGCAGCTCTGAGGCTCAAACCGCTGCCATTACGATGTTGAGGTTTTCCTCCTCGAAGGAGTGCGCCTGGTGCAAGTCACCGCTTACTGTGATGACCCCTTGAGGACCGGGGAGCTTAAGCTTGAGGTAGGCATAACTAGGGATGACCATGAATTTCGCATAGCATGGTTGGCCCAACATGGCATGATAAGCGTTGGGGAGGTCGATTATCTTAAAATCGAGCGTCTTGGTACGGAAGTTCATTCGTCCTCCGAACATGACGAGCAAGGTGCTCCGCCTGAGGGGTGATACTCATGCTTCAGGTACAACCCCATAGATCGGGGCATTCATTGGTCGTATTGCTGCTCTGGAGAGGCCCATGGCATCGTACGCCCGCAAATAGAGGACACTGAGTCCGCTTCCTTCGTCCATCAACACATTGGTGAAACGTGTTTTTCTGATCGTTGCACTGACGGTGAGGGGAAACCGCCCTGGCAGCTAAATGTGGTTGGTGTGATCGGTCCTATCGAAGGTGATCGTTGTTTTCGACCGTTTTAGGTAGGCCGGGGTGGTTTTGGTCTAGGCTGCAGTCATGCTGACCTCCCTCCCCACTGAAGTCGTCTTCAGCTCTGACTTATCGATCGATGGCTTGCCGATAAGTGGAATCGATCGTCTTGCTACCATAGATGCCCGGGCATGGCCCTTAAAAGCTATTCCGTAAATTCACCCGCCATGGCCTAAGAGCTCGAGGCTTTCGGAATGGGGGATTTGATCATGATCTTTGGTGCGGGAAGATAGTGACTCTTCCATCGTGGTGTACTCTTGAATGTGGCCACCATGGGCCGTTCCGTGAGCGTGTTCGCCGTCGACGGCGAGAGAGGCTGTTGGCCCCCTTTTGTGGGTTAACTCCAGGATATAGCCCCCGAGGGTAGTTCCGAGAGTATGTCCACCGTAAACCGTGGGATCTAGATTTCCAAGGTGGAGGCCTGGACCGTGGTTGAAGGCGGACGTGGGCACTAGACCTTTGACGCCGATGAACTTGTAGTTTTCACGGCGGATGTGGCCATTGCGGGCCATTCCACCAGCAAGTTCATCAGCGATGCGAGAAGCCATCGCTTCCTTCTCAATAATTGAGAGTGCGCGATTGTCCCCTACCTAGTGCGTCAACTATCAGTGTTTTGTAAACTGGACTAGTAAATTTATACGATTGTCGCGCTGCTCTAGGAAGACGATGGTAGCATCCAAAAGACATGAGGATTTATACTAGTTCAGGTCAGAGCCCTACGTCCAGTCTTAGAGATGATCGAGTGCATGTTCCTCGCTTGAATGCTCTGAAGTTCTTACAATGGGGGGGGTGCAAGAATGATGAGAGAGGTGGTAGAACCTATGCTAGGCGAGGGGCTACCTGAATGGAAGCTTCAGGAGCCCTACTACTATGGTGAATGAATGGAATGGTATGTGATGTTCAGAATGCGTTGCCCTAGCGGTCCTTATATAGAGTTCGGGGCCAAAGATGATACAAAGAGGAGGTTCCCCAAACCGAAGGGTCGTGAGCCTGAGGGAGGTCCTAGCTAACTTGGCTTGCAAGCTATGCCATCTTCTAGTGCTCATCCGGGCATGGCTGTCGTCATGGTCTTGTGGCCACATCACGGTAGGGTGTGACGTGGTGCTACTGTGCTGGCCGTGGCAGCACTGTAGACACGGTGATGGTTTGTCAACCATCCTATGCAACACGGTATCCGTCATGGCCTTCGTTACCATCTCCTGGTTTCCTGGGACGTCACACGAGAGTTGGTAGCCGCCTCAGGTCGTCGTTCTCCTGGTTGCTTCGTGGGGCTAAGGGCGTCGGGGTTTTTAGCCGGCCTAGATGGCCTCTGTGTTGAGACCCTTGTCATGGATCCCATCCCGTAGTGGGTGGGATCGTACATACGTCTTATCGGTTTGTATCTAGATGGTGGGTTTCGTACTCGTTGCCTCTGCTATGCGGTGTTGTCTCATTGGTGTGGCGTGGCGTAGGGATAGTGTCTGACTGGACTAAGATGACTGCCATCCCCTCGGTCCTTACGGGGTCGGTGCGGCGTGCTTACTCCTATTAGAGCAGGCACCCAAGCCGGGCTTGACCTCTCCTTCCCAGGGGTCGTGACGGGGGAGAGGTTGCACGTCTACTGTGCGGCTAAGGCAGGAGAAGGGGCCGTGGCCACCCCTAGCCTAGGCATTGGTCTGACGTGCTTGGCTTAGCTGGGCCTCGGTCATTCGGGCTTTTGCTAGCTAATGTATTGCGTGCCACGTGGCTTGCTAGCTAATCTGTGCCATGAGACACCCTGGGGTTACAACCCCGACACAAACCTAGATAGTTTGTTTAATTATAGTGACATAGCTCAATCTCTCTATCTTGATCACTAGAACTGTGTAGGTTTCTTTCACCCTAGGCTTGCAAAATAATAGTTAGAGGTAGAACTATTAGGGCCTCATTTTGGTCTAACTCTTTTGCCTTTTTTTTTGCTTGCAAGACTTTTAAAATTGGCATATTCAACCCCCTCTAGCCATCCAAAGATCATTTCAACCACCCCACACCAACATAGGGGATATGATCCTCCCCTCTTATTTCCTCACAGAACAACCACATGGGTGCTACACCAATGTAACTGTACATCGAGTTCATATCATTGATGTTCTTGACATGTCAATAACAACCTTGAACTTGCTAGCAATCAAAGAACAAGTTGACAACCAAACAATTCATGGACTTTGCCATATGATGAATCTGGTACACTCTATGCTATGGTTCTGAATAAAGTAGAACAAATGGTCTAGTCGAAACATGCGTTTACAAGAAAGTAACAATAGCTAAAGTTACAATAAAAGCTAAATCTTGTAATCAATGGTGGGCTAATAATGAATTTTGAAAGCCCTATGTTTTGTTTTGGTAATTGAGTGGCAACTAATGGACTAATGCGGCTTTCAATGAGTTGTGATTGAGAGATAGGGTCCACATGGAGTGATGAGTAAGAGCATCTTCAAGGGACTCTAAATCTTTCTTAAATGCTAGAAATAGAGATTTTGGTGAAAAACTACCCTCCAACAGCTTCTTTAAATGGTTATCTAAATATAGCCATCTTCTGTTCTAGATTTTTCACTAGCCAAAAATAGAAGACGAGAATGACTCTCTAGAGTGCGAATGAGATATAGAAAAACTGTTGGGGAGTGAAAAGATATAGAAAACGATTTTTATGCAAATGACTCTCCAAATGATGATTTAGAGTGAGATTTAGAAATGCTCTTGGAGATGTTCTAAGGGTAGGAGATAGTGGAGATGTAGATCAAGCCATATAAAGCTAAGGCTCACATTTGGAGAAGAAGAGGAGATGAAAACAAGCTCGAAGGCAAATGTATATAAGCTAGAGGTTTTTATTTCGTCAACCGAGATGCAATAAAGTGCATGATCAGGTCTAGGATAGATAGCTGTATTATTAACATGGAGAATTCTAAAGCGAAGACGTTTGTATAGTGCCACTAGGTTTGAACTAACTTTGCATATGTATTGAACCTGGCGACGTGGTGAGGAAGTAAGTGAACATACTTGGAAAAATGTTTTGAAATGTTAACGAAGTTCCTAAGGTGAAGACGTTCAAGTTGGAACATATTTGAAGTTAGCAAATCCAAAAAGCATCTGGGAGGCCAAAACCGATGGTCCAAATGCACCCATATAGTTTTTCCTTTTGCATGGTTGTCCTCATCAGCGGACTAGTTAAGCTCATGGTGTTCACCTTGAGGAGGGTTTTAAATAATCATGTCAATTGCGGAGATAATTGTAATTTCTGCTGCTAATCTGTTTGCTGAAGTTCTCCTATTGTTGTTCATCATTCATCGCAAGAAGAGTGGATAATTGGCACCGCCAATTCCCTCTTTTATCCCGACAACTTAGGGAAAAGAGCTGAAACCTCTCTTGAGTGATAATGTGCTTATGGACCAAGAGTTCATTCAAACCTCTCGAGTGATAATGTGCTTACATGCTCACATTGCAAAAAGAAAAGAGGAAATAGTTCAATGTGTATCATTTGATTGGTGGTGCAAGGCCGTGTAAAAAACTGCCCTTCTAAACCCACCCTCCGCCACTTGTGCAGTTTTGCTAGTACGCAGGAGTAGCTTACCTGATACCGTACCTCATATCACTTCTGTTGCAATTGTAATTACCAAACCACTAATGACACAACATGCTGAGTTGATATAATAAACTAAATAAAAAACAAGCCGGCCATCCTCTCCCCGAAAACGCACAAACAAGTCCTTCTCTTCTCCCCACCAAAAAAAACAAACAAGTCCTTTTCAAACACAAAATTCTCTAGAATTCGAAACAAAGCAACGCCCTTTTTCTTCGCTCGCGAAAAAAATAAAAAACCAGAAAGGAAACTCCGTTCAGGAACTCCAATTTGCAGCCACCTTTTGCCACTCCTTTAATCACTTTTTTGGAGCGGGAAAAAAAGAAATAAAAAGCCCAAGACAGACAGCCAGTCACCCCATAGGCATAGGCCCCCCCTCCCCCCCAACTCTCTTCTTCCTCCCCCGAATTCCCATTCCCAATTCGCCCCTCAAATCCGGCGCCTCCCGCATTGCCGACCCCCCCGCTCGCGCAGATCTGGGATCCGCCGCCGCCGCCCGCGCCGCCCCGGGACGACGCACGTGATCCCGCTCGCCCGCCCCACCCCCCGAGCCGCCAAGTTGGCGCCCCAGCGGAGGTCGCAGCGCCTCGCCGGCGGCGGCGCGGGCTCCGCTGCCGCCGCCGCCGCGGGGCCGCCCGGAGCCGCCTCCTCCGGCGTGCAGGCCGCGATGGGCGGCGACTCGGGCGACGCCGTCATGGCGCGCTGGCTGCAGTCCGCGGGGCTGCAGCACCTCGCCGCGGCCTCCTCCGCCGCTGGCGGCGCCGCCGACTACCGCGCTGGGATGCCTGCTGGGCTTGGCGGCGCTGGCGCGGGGAGCATGCTGTCCAGCCTGCTCATGCAGGTGAGGTTCCCCTGGCCCTCTCTCTCTCTGTCGGGAGATGAGTGCGTGATCTAGCTGTTGGAATGCGGATCGCGAAGGTGGCCGTCTTCTGCGCGTTCCAGCGCCGCGTGTTCCGGATCGGGTTGCTGTTGATATGAGGCGCCGGAATCCCGCGATTCGCTTTAGGGTTTGTTGCTTTGCACGGAATCGATCGGGTTCAGCTTGGCTTTATGAGTAACTGGTTTGTGTCGTCAGGCTGTCAGGCTGCGTCAGCATATTAGAATCTACAATTATGCTGAAATTTGGCTTATGTTGATGCTTATGCTGAAATGTTACGAGAGGAAAACACTGTTACATGGCTGAAAAGTAGCTCAAGCGAACAGGGCAAACCCATTAATCGAGGAGTGTGATGAGCTCTATGAAATGCCCTACCCATTAATTCACGGGCAAACCCACATTGTCTAACTGATAGCCATCTGTGATTACAAACGTCTTTATCCATTGTGTAAACTTTTCTGTATTTTAAAACGGAGTTTGGAAAGAGAACCGTTAAAATGGCATCAAGGACTTATTTTTTCTTCTTTATGATTCCTTTAGGTGGTATTTTGATTGTTGATTACCATTTCTTTTGGAATGCCTTTGAATACCATACTTCTATCAGCAAAATAGTCTGACAAAATCTGTAAGAGACGATTTAATTCATGTGTTTATTGTTTGTTATATTAGAAATTAGAAATAGCATGGTTCAGATAAAAGGCAACTTGTACCGACTGCAGCAAGAAATGATCATGGGCCTATTGTGACCAACCGTGCATGATCACATCGAATATCATTTTGTCTTTTGTTGGAAGTTGAGGCTTCCAGGAAACCCAACTAACTTGAATCTAGTATGATTCTTGTGTAGTTGCGTTGACAAGGAGCACCAAGTTAAAACTAGAAATTAACTTTCAGCACATATGCATATGTCTAAGGTGCCTTATTTAGTCCTTGTTTGTTACGTGTGATGTAATGAAATAATAAATTCTCCTGTTTTCTTCCAACACTGTTTCCTTCAAGTATTGCATGCCACTACATAAAAGTATTATGCTTTTCCTAGTGATAGGACGTTTACATATGCATACTCTCATAACATGTGCAATTGCATAAATGATGATCATCATAACTGTTATTGTTTCATAGGGCTATGGGCCAGAGTCGATTGAAGAAAAGCAGAGGCTTTATACGCTTCTAAGAGGACTAAATTTTAACGGAGACTCTGCACCAACATCAATGTCTGAGCCTTACACACCAACGGTTCAGAGCTTTGGTGGTGGGAACCCTGTGGAGGGGTTTTATTCACCCGAACTTAGAGGGGAACTTGGTGCTGGACTTCTAGACCTTCATGCTATGGATGATACTGAGCTTCTATCTGAGGTATGCCTTGTAAACATTCACGATTGCACGATCTATGCGCGAAAACAGTACTTCGTATTGATTCGTGAAGTGGCTTCATTCAGTTTACTTTAAGCTTATTATTTTTCTGTCGGCAGGATGTAGCATCTGAACCATTTGAGCCGTCGCCTTTTATGCCAAAGGATATTGATGATGATGATGAGGATGTGATATCAGGGAGTCAGCAAGTCCCAGTAGATAATTATGGTGTGGTGACCAGTGAAAAAGAGAGCACTGCTAGAGAAAATAATGTAGCAAAGATTAAAGTAGTGGTATGTTAATCTTGTTCAAGTAAGTGATATGCTTCAATCTGGTTAATACTTGACATACCTGACTTAGTTCTTCACATTTTCAGGTAAGGAAAAGACCTTTGAACAGAAAGGAGCTATCTCGAAAGGAAGAAGACATCATAACTGTGCATGATTCATCATGTTTGACAGTCTACGAGCCTAAGCTGAAGGTATCTATGACTCATCTTCAGGAAGTTTTGTTGTGCTTATATAAAGCTACAACCATTTGTTTGGTTTCTTTTCATGGTTATGGAAATCAACCATTTTACACTTAAATGTCTATTTGATGCATTAGATGGTCAACATCGCTAGAGATACTCCTTTAACTCTTTTATGGTTGTATACTTCATTAGAGTTACTTGCTGCCAGTCATATTAACTATGTATCAAACCTGGAATGCTGATACTATTCCATGCCTACCGTGCTAGATAGCTACCAGATGGGTACTAAGTAGGCATGTAGCTTTCCAGTGGTGTGTGTATATATTTGTGTTGGGGCGTGCCTGTTCCTTGGAATGTGCAGGAATAGATTGCCACCATTTTGATTTATTATGTTCTAATTTAATGATAACTTAATGTCTCCTGTTGACTAGCATGTTGGGTTTAACATTGCTGCTACACATTCCTGAGCTTATTAATGAACCTATGCAGTGAACCTGCAGTGCTTAAAGTAATCCTTTAGAACGTTATTGCGAAAAAAAGGCATCGAAACTAACTGAAATGCTGCTCGTTTTCCTTTACTTATCAGCTATATATACATTTTCCAAAACAATTCTAAAATAATTCTGAAATGCTGTAGGATAAACGTGAATTCATAACTTAAGATTTCACAGGTACTTCTTCGGACCCTTCTTTCCTACTTTTATGCTGTCTGCTAACATATTCTTTCCACTGGAAGGTGGATCTGACAGCCTATGTGGAGAAGCATGAATTTTGTTTCGATGCTGTCCTCGATGAACATGTTTCCAATGACGAGGTGTCGCTCTTTTTTATCTGTTTTTTTTTCTTGAACAAGCAGGAGGGTGTACGCTCAAAACGAACTTACAGTTAACCTTATGGAATTTTCTGGGCAGGTTTACCGTGAAACAGTTGAGCCCATAATCCCAATTATATTTCAGAGAACAAAAGCAACATGTTTTGCTTATGGACAAACAGGTTAGATAGTACATTCTGTTATTACAGGGTTATCAGTATATATCTTTTGTGCATAATTGCGTTGTGGTTTCTAATAGTTTCTGTTGACCTACCATCTATCTAATTCGTGAACAGGCAGTGGCAAGACATACACAATGCAGCCTCTGCCTCTGAGAGCTGCACAAGACATGGTTCGTCTACTGCACCAACCTGTCTATCGGAATCAGAATTTTAAGTTGTGGCTTAGTTATTTCGAAATATATGGTGGGAAACTCTTCGATCTTCTATCTGACAGAAGGTTAGTTTTTGGATTTTCTTGTATTTTTCAGGTTACATGACCAACGTAAATATTTAAAAATGGCATACCTTTCTACCTTCGTGATTTTGATGTATTGAATACGAGTCACATTGTCTTTTTCCCTCTTCCTGGTTGTGTGTGGGTGAACTTGTGCATGTGTGATTGTCGCTCTTATTCATGATCACTGGTGCGAGTGTTGAAGCATGTTCTCTACTTCAAAGTATCTATTCTTCATCTATACATAGTCTATTGTTAGCCTTGAGCCATTATTTGTTTGGATTAGAAATCCATGTTTTCAGATGTTAGGCTGAAATGCCACTTGATGTTTTTTTTTAAAAAAACAGCAGTATTGTAGATTTATGAAACACTGTTAAAGTTCTCGTTGATATAACTTACATTTTTCATCAATTACCGAAAAGAAATATTTATGTCTGAAACAATGACACTTCCTTTTGGGTTTTGAAGATTCAACTTATTGTTTGAAATATGGGCCTAAAAATTGTTCTTGGGTTATGTCCAAAGTATACTACCTGAACTGAAATTTTTCTATCCTTTGTTTTATAGGCAACTACTAATGAGGGAAGATGGCAAGAAACAAGTTTGCATTGTTGGTCTACAGGAATTTGAGGTTTCTGACGTCCAGATCGTCAAGGAATATATTGAAAGAGGAAATGCAGCCAGGAGCACAGGTTCAACAGGGGCCAATGAGGAATCATCAAGGTCACATGCTATTCTGCAACTGGCTGTCAAGAAGCATATCATTGTAAAAGATACCAGGAGACAGAGAGATCGTGATGCTAATGAAGCTAAAAATACAAAGGCTGTGGGGAAAATATCATTTATTGATCTTGCTGGAAGTGAGCGTGGTGCTGATACTACTGACAATGATAGACAGACAAGGTGTGTTGCTAATGTCTCTATATATTTGCACCCCTTTGTTGACTTCTCAAGCTCCTTTACCATCTCACTTATTTTTACCGTCAACTTGTTATCATATATCAGGATTGAGGGAGCAGAGATAAATAAAAGTCTGTTAGCTCTTAAGGAATGCATTCGAGCTCTTGATAATGATCAGATACACATTCCTTTCAGAGGAAGCAAGCTTACAGAGGTTCTTCGTGACTCATTTGTTGGTAACTCTAGGACAGTGATGATTTCTTGCATTTCTCCAAACGCAGGTTCATGTGAACACACACTAAATACCTTGAGATACGCAGATAGGTAACAATGCTATATATTCAAGTGATATACATGATTTGTTTGTTTAAAAAATGCTTCCTGTCATTAAATTGAATTAAATAATAATAACAGGGTTAAAAGTCTTTCCAAGGGTGGAAACACAAGAAAAGAGCAGTCCACAGGACCAACTACCACTTCTAGCCGGGAGTCTTCGTCAGCTCCATCATATCCATTGCCTGCTGAAGCTGAAGAAGTTCCTAGTCAGATTCAAGATAAGAGACCAGTTGATACCTACCGGAAGGGCATTGAAAATTTTGTCTCCAACGCTTCTGCAGAGCCTGACAGAAATTCCTTTAGTATGATTCCAAGTTATTCTAATAGAGGGAGAGAAGAGAACGGTGCAGCATCTGGTAATGACAGGGAGAGGTATGATTTGAAATCCAGCCAAACGGCTTATACTAGTAAGGCACAGTTGGTTCAGAATTCAGCAAATACACAGGAGGAGGAGAAAGTCACAAAAGTCTCACCTCCTCGGAGAAAGGCTTCTAGAGAAGACAAATCTGATAGGCAGAGCAACTACACAAAAAAGGATAATGTTCCTGACACAGGTCGGGTTGGGTATAAGATGCAGCAGGCAAAGCAGCAGCAACAGCAGCAAAGGCCAGCATCTGCTTCAGCTTCATCAAGGCAATCTGAAAAGGAAAGTTCTTGTGATGATGTAGAAATTGATGCAATTCTTGAGGTAAAGAACAATTCATGAATACCAATTCATGAAACTGCTGTGTTATTTATCCTGCATCGAGCTGTGGTGCTAAGCTTTCTTTTGTATGTTAGGAAGAGGAGGCCCTCATAGCAGCTCACAGGAAGGAAATCGAGAATACTATGGAGATCGTGCGGGAAGTAAGTCTTAATATACTTAATAATGTCCATGATCATGTTCTTAGATTGACAGCTGTATACAATAACTATAAGTCATCTCACTGTATGCTACTACCTCCATTTCAGACTGTAGGCTGAATTAGAATTCAAAAAAAGCCAGTCACTGTAAGCTTTGACCATCAATTAGTTAAAATCTATCTACGTTTACTTTTTTAGTGGACAAAATGATAAACCAATAGATTTGTACTCCATCCCAAAAAGGATGCGAATAGTGCTAAGTCAAACGATTTGAAGTTTGACCAAATTTATATAAAGAGATGCTAATGTTATCATATAAATAAGTATCATTAGAACCATCATAAAATATATTTTTATGGTATATCTATTTGGAGTCATACATATTGGTAATATTTTCTATAAACTCTGTCAAACTTAAGATAGTTTTACTTTGACCAGACCTAGAATTGCATCCTTTTTGGGACGGAGGTGTATTTCACACATCTTTTAGTAACATAGTTTTGTAGTAATTGATATTATATTGTAAGAGAATCAATGGCCAAACCACACCTTGTAGATTCTTCTAATCATATTATGCCTTGTTATAATGATATTAGTGTGTTCCTAGGAAGAAATGTGATTAGCTAGTACACATATATGCAGATATATGTCGAGTTATCATGAGGACCATATATTTTGTGAATTAATGTTAAGCTGTCTATTTGCTTTAACTTCCTTGTTTGTTCTGTAAGGTCACTGGTTAATAGTACTGTTAAACATATGTTTTATTTGTCTCAGGAGATGAACCTTTTGGCAGAGGTTGATCAACCAGGTAGCCTGATTGACAACTATGTGACCCAACTGAGCTTTCTGCTGTCACGCAAGGCTGCGGGCTTGGTCAGCCTCCAAGCACGCTTGGCACGGTTCCAGCACCGCCTCAAAGAGCAGGAGATTCTTAGCCGCAAGAAACCCTCTAGATAGTATGACCAACAATGGCTCTGGCCTTTTGCTTGGAAATCTGATCGCTTGGAGCTCAACTGTGGTCTATTAGTGTTTTTTCTCCCGTGTGCTCCAGAAATGCTAGATCATTGCAAGGCGGTGAAAGAAGACACGTGGGAGTGGCTTAGGGCTGGGCTGATGTCGGTGCGTGGTCCTGGTTGATATCATCCGGACACTTTGGATTTGTCAGGGTTGATAACCAGTTTGGTAATAGTCTTTTTTTACAGTGGGGCTGCTTGGGTGTGTTTTTTTGGTGGATGTATGGCTTGCCCACTTTGCCTTTCTTTTCTTTTCCCCATTTTGTACGAGGAGAAACTGGAATTGTTTGCATATATCAGTGGGTTGATTTTCGCCGTGGGGTCTTTGTGGAAACTAATACATTGTTGTTGTATATTCATTACTGATATATTATTTGCATTGAGGAAGGAAAGGATGTGTGAATGGTGAAGTGTTTGAAATTGCGTTATTCCCATTTGTTTTGAGCGAAAACAGGGAACACCTGTCGTATTTATGGAATTTCTTTCTGTTCGAAACACGTAACACTGAACGTTCTCTGTGACCCTGCTAGTATTCTTTTTTCTTGACAGGCTCCAAATGTTTAGAAGGGCACTCATTTCTCTCCAACTTTAGGTATGAATCAACTTCAAACTATGAAGATTGATGAGTACTCATGAAGGACGATAGTAGAGGACTGAATAAAAAAAAGGATTTTGACATTATTGTGCATTTCCCTTTGTGACTGCTTTTCTCATAATTTTTTTTAACAAAACAGCATATATATGCTCTATACTATTTTATCCAAGGACAATTTCCCCCACTTGGAACGAATTTTTAACAAGCAAGTCAAAATCTCACATCATTCACCAAGCAAGAGTATTGCAATTCAACCTAAGCCAGATTGACTTACAAATAAGAGAATACATTATCCACCATACAGTTATGGTTTTTTTATGAATAAAGAAGAAGAGAGATGGGGGAGGGAAATGTGTCAACCACTAGCAACATGCATATTTATTTATTACAAATAAGTAAGTCCTCGACGACTTGAAAACACTAGTATCAAGTATATAGATCTCGATGACTTCTAGCGATAGATGGTATACACGCAACTGGATTGGTGCATAAACCACCAGTCCCATTTGACTAAATATATATCTAGCAGCCAAAGCCGAATATTTAATTGAATCTGTCATTGTATGCCAAGCAAGCATTGCCATGTCACCTCGTCGCCCGATCACACGTCAAGTACTTGGCTGTGACCACCACTGTTGCTGACATCACTAGGTGGACACTGTTGAGGCGTTGCTCCCCACTTGTACGTCTTCTGTATCTAACGGCTCCAGCACAAGAACTGCACCATCGCTCGTGCCCACTGCAACCTGGTTTGGCTTCCACGGATGCGTAGCGACAACAGTGGGATAGACAGTTTCACCACTGCTGGAAACAAGAGAGGTAACAGAAACAAGATGTTGGTTAGCAGAATTTTTTTGCAGAGCCGCACACAAACCACAGCAACTTGAGCGAGCTGGGTAGGGTGTGAACTACCACTCACAAACAAAAAATAGAAACTGCTTGAAACTCCACATACCTGGATATTGAAGAGGGTGCTATCCTGCACTGCAACTTAAGAGATTCTGCCTCGAATATTCTAATTGCACCATCACGAAATCCAACATAGACCAACAAACAACCAAGTGAGTATACTGCACTTGAAATTGGAGCAAGGAGTGCATCTCTTGGGAACCACTGCATTATCAAGTTATGGAAGGTCAAATATCAGTGTGTAACATGTTTATTGCAACGCATCGCTAAGATTAGAGGCATTCTACAGGCATGATGTAAAACATGTAATATATTAGTCAAGACTGCATATGGCAAGTAAGAGAAAATATATTTTTATGAAAATGTTGTAAATGACTTACCGAGCACATGCATTCTAGTTGCCAATCATAGATCACCAACTGGCTCTCATGAACTACTAAAAGATGTGTTTCATCATAGTGAAACTATACCATTGTATCACCAGCTAAAGTACTGGAAACATTAGATGGAGGTTGGATGTATCTCGATTTCTTCTTCTCCCAACCATCAATGCTCCAAACGCATAGCTGAAGATTAATTTTATTTCATTGCAAAAATGATTCAGAAACAAACAAATATAATATGAATAATTTTTCATGCCATCAAGATTTCTGCATACGTTAAGAAATACTAACAGTACCCCCATCCGAGATCTCAATTCAAGCTCTATCACTTATGTTCAGTGGCATGGTGTAGGTCTTAAATGACTGCTTATGGTATATTGTAGTATTTAAGAATGTACTCTATGACCTAAAATCCTTATTTTAAAAAGATGCAAAAAGAGAGTTAATAAAAGATGTAATAAGCAAAAGAGTTTTAGCTAATCTTGAGAGTAAGAATCTGTAGCAGTCAATAAGAATAAAATTTGAAAAATCAAAATTTATATTCAGGACTTCGTAAGATAGATGGTGCAACAAGAGCAACCATAACTAATGGTAAGGTTTTTGTCATGGTCCTAGATCACAGGACCAATAGTACGCTAAGCGGGCCGGGAGGAGCCCACGACCCACCTCTACCATATTGTCTCTCATTTTGATAATGATACTGTGCGGGTGTCCGTCTCGTCTGGGCGCCGCGCGCCTGGGCCTGCGGCCCAATAGAACGACGCTCATGCCGAACACAAAAGGAGGACGCCCGCATCGATTCCTCTGACCTCACCATTCCAACACTGCTGCTCCCCATCCACCACCGCGTGCCCCCGGTCGCTCGCTGCAGTCCCGCCCACCCACGCTCCCTCCCTCCCTCCCTCCCCCTCCGCGACCTCCATTGCACCCCGTGCTCCCCAGTGACCCGGCTCCCACTCCCCCACCGGAGACGAGGACGACGGCGGCAGCTCCGACGAGGTAGGCCGGTCCTTCTCTGGATTTGAGTGCTCCTCCTCCTCTAGATTTGAGCCCTCGTCCTCCTCCTCCTCCTCCTCCTCCTCCTCCTCCTCCTCCTCCTCTGGATCTGAGGGACGCGGCGGTGGCTAGGGGTTCAGTGAGCTCTGGGGTCCTATTCCCTCCTCCCTCCGGCGAGCTCGAAGGTGATGGGCCAGGGCTAGAGCAGCCTGCACCTCGAACCCATCCCCTTGCTGTTTGTATGTCCTTGCTGTTTCTCCGTGTTGCAATGAGTTTTTTTGGGATGTTACAACAGATGATTTTTGAATGTTGCAATGAGATTTTTGGGTTGTTACAACAGATGATTTTCGAATGTTTCCATTTCCATGTTTTATGGTTGATTTTCCGACGTTGCAATACTACTGTTTGAGATATTGCAGTACATAATTTTTGATGTTACAGTACATAATTTTTGATGTAGCAATACATATTTTTCGATGTTGCACTACATATTTTTGCGATGTTGCAGTATTTATATCCCGATGTTGCACTACATAGTTTTTCCATATGTTTGCGATGTTGCACTTAAAGTGTTTCGTGCTCTTTGGGACAGGGGCGCGGTGGGCGAATGGGTTGCGCTGGGGAATGGGGACAGAGGCGCGGTGGGGAACAGAGGACAGGGCGCGGTGGACGTAATTCCATTCCGATCTGCTTTCTATTTGCGTTGTGGGGGCGGGCACGTTTGGGAAGGGGAGCGGCATCCGGACGCATCTTGCGCGCCGGACGTCTGGGCGCTAGGATAACTGCTCTCATTTTGCTCTTCCGGTCCTGTGGTAAAGGCAAAACCTTCGGATAAACCTTTACAACGAGTGATATACGTGATTTGTTTGTTTAAAAATACTTCGTGTCATTAACTTGAACTAAATAATAACAGGGTCAAAAGTCTTTCCAAGGATGGAAACAGAACAAAAGAGCAGTCCATAGGACAACTACTACTTCTAGGCAGGAGTCTATCAGCTCCATCATATACATTGTATAATGCACCAGCCCATTAATAGCTAGTAGTTGACCCATATAACCTACGTGCAGTTGTGATTGGTGCGTTTAGTATCACCATAAAAGTTTAGAAAAGTAAGGGTCATCATGTAATTCTTGTTGTTCTAAACATAGCGGTTAACTCTTTTACACGAAACGAGAAAAAACGTATGAGATATGGTACGCGTATAAGGGCCCATTTCGTGTTAGGAACAATGCCATAGGGATCATACTTGGTAACTTTATTTGTTTAAATTTATTTGTCTAACCATATACCCTAGCTTCTGTTATCTACAGAACATGCAAGATGAGACAATGGACCTTATGAATGTGAGAAATTCAAAATGTTTTTATTTTTTATATGTTAACTGGCATTGGCAAAAATTACTATCAGTGCAACAACTTATGATCTATGATTTTTTTTTTCATGTTCAGTTCATTGGAGATGTAGTATGTTGCAGCTTATCAGTGGAAATAGCTTATCATTGGAAATAGACCACGAGCTTCATTGTTTTTGTTGTTTGGAAAGGCATTTATATTATGCTGAATTCTTTTTTTAAGATATGCCATTGAGTACAATCCATATTAGCGCCGATTGTTGTTTTGTACATTTTTTTAGGTTAAGGGGCAGTTCTGTACATTGTTGTTCATTGATTCTTCGGTACACATTTAGTTCACCTTCAGTAAACAAGTAGTTGGGGCGCTGTTCTAACCATGGCAGCAGCAGTCATGAAATTCTATGAATTACTATTTAATGTGTGTTATCCTAGATGTCACCGTAGCGTTAGCACGGGCAATATACTAGTTAAATTAGTTATCTTGTTTTTTTATGCAGGTTGGTGGGTTGCACCATCACCACAAACACAGATCATTTGTTTCCCCGTATGGAGCTTGGATGGGTGCCATACCCACACCAGATAGCCATGGCAGTATGGCAGTATGGACACATCACAAATTCATCAATGTGGTAAACAAATTGATATACATTGTTTTGACTGGTTTAGATACACATACACCTGCCAACATTGCTTTGGCAGGTGGTGCTGGACTTGTTGCCAACATTGATGCACCGAAACTGTCTGTTGGCTTAATATTAGAAGCGAATTGAACCCATGATTTGGCAAATGGACTTTAATGGGCTCAACCCATAGGTGAGACATTGGTTTAATTTGGTGTAGAGGGCATGTTACAGCTAGGGATGGGTTGGTTTTACATCGAGTGGATGAATGGATTGGTATGGATTAAATAGCATAGCAAGGTGGACATGGTTTGGTGTGGTTTTGGTTTGGACCTCAGCCCATTCTTAGAGCTAGGGCGTTGTGAATCTTTGTTTAGGCATAATAATAGTTTTGAAAGTTGTCTTTGGGAAAAGATGAAAGATACATCTAGCTCTGGTACGTACGTAGATTTAAGAAGTGAGATTTTTAATTCTTCTCTAAATATTGTAAGCTAATATTAATAATATTTTTGCAGTGCATCTTCTCTTAATCATTGGCTTATCATTGCTGTGGTTATATTGCTAGGTCATACGGAAGTACTTAGAACAAGATAATGGACATATGGCTGGTTACTTGAACATTATTTGACATTATAAGCTACCCAATATATTTTTCCCATGTTAAGAGATGAAAAGAATCTGCTTGAATCCACTTTACGTCCACTCTTGTTCACTTTTAGTCAGTACTCGCAGCTACATTGACATAGTTATTTATAGTAATTATGGCACAACATAAATTGAAATTGTCTTAGTTTTAGATGCTTTATTATTATTTTTCCAATTATAGTATAGCAACATTCTTACAATAGTCCCTTTTTTCTATCATTGCAGATTAATATTTTGTCACCTTGTTCCAGAGCTCAAGTATGATGGATGCATGGTCGTATAGTTGAAGAACATACATGTATATTTATTTAGTCTCGAACTCCCCAATTCATATGCTATATGTAAATGGTCTACATGATGGTTCATAGTATTCTTGATATCACCTCAAAACACACTGAAGGGGGTCTCCAAATCACCTCATTCTTTTGTGAAGGCATTTTTTTAAATTGCCTCAAGTATTGTTCTTAGACTAACAAGTTGGTTCTTAGACACTCTGAAATACCTTTTTTTTTAATTTAGGCATTTGAGAACATTGGTTCTGCTTGATTACGACCTTCTTAATTGCCTACCCGTTCCTACTCTAGTGTCATGTGAGGACCACGATGTGATGCCCTGTTAGCTAGGAAGACACTCGACACACAATGCGACGTCCTTGCAGCTTAGGAATTGGAAGTTCACATGTATATATTTCTTGGTAACAATTTAATGGTAACATTATTTTGTGTTACCATAGGGTGCATATTTGTCACACATTTCATACGTTCCATTAATGTGTTACAATATAGTACCACTATTGTAACACTTTACTTGTAACATTAATTTTGTGTTACTATAATTGTTGTTAGTAACATATTTTTGTAAAACAAGTCATTTGTGTTACAATTCATATTTGTAACACTCAGTTTTGTGTTACTATGAAATTTCTTTGGAACACATCAATGAATGTGTTACAATATCTTGTTTTGTAGTAGTGATATGCTGTAGTATCATGCTACTGGTCCCATGTTGTAGTCTCTTTTTCGCCACTGCATCTTTTATTTGAAACAGAACTCATCTTGGCTTGCTGAGACAGTTGTTTTTCTTCATTCATTCGCACATAGAGACTGTCGGAGATGTCGTCCCAGATGCCTTCTATTCCTAAGTGACCTTGCTATGCTGCAGCTCCACCATGTTCTAGGCTTATGTGTTGCATCAATTAGGGTCAGTTAGCTAGCCTCGCCTAATTCATCACTGTAGCTAACTGTTTGCTTAATTTCAAAGAGCAATCTTCCAGCCTCACATGTGCGTCACATCATACACGCTAGTATCACCCATTCTTTTGACATAATGAGCGGCCTGGCTCTGCTTTTCACTCCAAACAGGCACTGGCATATGGCTCCTTCACTGAAGAAGGGTGGTAGGCCAGCTCCTACTGCTTGATGGTTCAGGTAGAAGTCAACACCCATGCTTCAGAGAAGGATGAATCAATGAACGCTTTTGCCACGACTGTATAGAGGAGTTTCTGGATACTTCCTATCCCCAACGATTCCTTTGTGTTATGCATGCTTTGGTCGACTCCAAAGTAATACCAGTAGTTCATCATTGGGTGCTGTTGCTCTGCCTTTGTGATGACTTCCACAGGGGTTAGTTTGAGGTTATATGCTAGCTAGTGCCACCACATCTACTGGATCGGAATATTATAACCAATTAGTTGATGTATTAATTTCCGCACGTACTGCCTGAGGTTAATACCGATCGAGCTCCTGTATGTACTTTCATGATTCAAGTACGACTCTACAAGCACATGCGTCAACACAAGATGACTCAACTGAACTTATATCTATGGCTAGAAATACAGCGAGGTGACTCTGGCACTACTATAAATACTGTCAAAGGTGCCGTTTCATAACTGGCTAGTGCTAAGAGAAAATGAACAGGAGCGAGGTGACTCTGGCGCTACTATAAACAGCTCAAGTTGACCAAAATTATAAATAAAGTTATAAAAACTTATGACATCAAATAGCTATACTACACTACTAGAGGCCGCGTCTTTGCCGTGTGTTTTTACACTCGACAAAGAGCCCTTTGCACTCGGCAAAGGCTTTGCCGAGTGCAGCACTCGGCAAAATTTTTCTCAGCAACGGGTCTTTGCCGAGTGCTTTTTATCCGGGCACTCGGCAAAATAAAAAAAAAATTGCCGAGTGCTTGGGGTGGCACTCGGCAAAATATTTTCGACCGTTGCGGCGCCGGCCGTTAACGGTTATTTTGCCGAGTGCCCGACCCAGCACTCGGCAATTTTTTTTTAAATTACTTTGTCGAGTGCCCCAGCCCAGGCACTCGGCAAAGTTTTTTTTTTTTAAAAAGTACTTTGCCGAGTGCCCCCGCCCAGGCACTCGGCAAAGTTTTTTTTTTTAAAAAAGTATTTTGCCGAGTGCCCCCGCCCATGCACTCGGCAAAGTTTTTTTTTAAAAAAAATTACTTTGCCGAGTGCCCCTGCCCAGGCACTCGGCAAAGTTTTTTTTATTTTTTTTTAAATAATTTCTTTGCCGAGTGCACTCGGCAAAGAATTTTTGAATTTTTTTAAAAAAATACTTTGCCAAGTGCTGCAGCAAGGCACTCGGCAAATAATTTTTTTTTTTGAAAAATCGGTAAAGAAATTTTATTTCTTTTTTGAAAAATCTTTGCCGACTGCCTTGCCCATGGCACTCGGCAAAGACCCCGAGAATTGCAAAAAAAATTTTACATTCCATTGTAACAGACAATATATATATATATATATATATATATATATATATACACACACACACACACACACATCAATCATCACATCTATATCACCAACATACATTATATATCACAAGCACACGCATATTTAATAAATCCATCGAAAATCTATCACAAATGCACCAAAGTTCAACATCACAAGTTTATTATTACAAGTTCAACATCACAAAGTTCAACATCCCTACTGCGTCGACGGAGACTGCAGGTGCGGCGACGAAAATATAATTAATGAAGAATCTAATGATACGTATTTGATATCATAAATGTTATTATTTTATCAAATAAATTTAGTCAAATTTGAGATGCTTTAATTCTCCAAGAAAATTGAAATGACTTATAATCTGGGACGGAGGGAGTATATGATATATTCAAACTGAAAGTTTTATTCAATGCAGTTTGGCTCCCCTATAGTCAGTCTGGGTGATGTAATCCAGTCTGATAATTTGAAAAAAAAACAAGATTCAACAGAGGAGTATAATTTTCTTTATTTCCTCGTCCGTTCACTATTGAATTCAGGTATGCACAACAGGAGACACTTATCAGTTCATGGCCCTTTCTGCAGCAGAGTGACGGTTGCAATTCAGTCTCAAGCTGCATTTGGAAAATACAATCCGCAAAAATCAGGTTGCCTGGATCTACGGAGGCTGTTTTCAAGTCTTCTTAACAGAAACTGCTGGAGAAACCTGGGTGGGTATGATATCCATGTCACCCGTCAAACTGTTCAATCAGCCCAGTTTGCTATATAGACCGTCCAATATGGACCTGTTCGGGTCTCTGCACAATCCATTGTCGACCTAAAATACAACAAACTTTCTCGGCACAGGGCGGCACGGGGCACCACAGCAACGGATCGACGCCGCCACACCCACACACTACTACAGAATTGAATATTACTGCCGGCATTATTACTGTCGGATTTCGATTAGAACCGGTAGTAAGTGGACGTTCACATATCACTGCCGGTTCTAGCCAAGAACCGACAGTGATATGAAGATATCACTATCGGTTCAAGCCAAGAACTGACGGTGATAATTTGACAGTACAAAAAGTTGTTGCCGTCTTCTCCTCCCTCCTCTCTTTCATCCAGAGCACAGAGATGCGCGTTTGCCCCCTCCCTCCATTGCTGCGGCTGCTCTTCACCCTGAAGCTAGCTCTTCCATTTTGAAGAATGGGCTTGATCTTTTTGCTTTAAGATTAGTAACAACCATCGACTCCTTTGATTTTGTTGCTTAATTACCGTTGTTTTGATGGCTAGATTGCTTGATTCTCATTCTAATTCTTTCTCCGAGAGCACTTTCCAATTGGACTTGCCTCTGCATGCCACTGGCTGCCGCACTTGCCTCCTATGTCCGCTCCTCAGCCTGCCTGCGTGCCACTGGCTGCCACACTTGCCTCTGCGTCAGCCTTCTTCCCTGTGGTGCATCCTTGACACTGACAAATTTGTACCCGAGACGCGGCAGCCTGCCTCCCCATATCACTTGCAATGTCCACATATTTTCTTGTATATGTTTCCAATATCGAGCCAGCTAGTATTAAGTAGATATTCTCAGAACATATGTAGCTGGGCTCCATGTCATTCTTCTTTCATCCACGAGAAGTGGTATTTAAAAAAATGATGATATGTGGTTGCGTGATTAGTGTCTACTCAATAGCTGCACCTGAGACTCGCTAGCTACACTGGACACAGGATGCCACATGAACAGGAAGGCTACTGGTTTATATATCACGCTGGATGTTATTACAATGAGACAAGAAAATAAAAGGCGATATATTGAAGTGATGTCCCTTTTATTGTTGGTTTGAGTGCACTGCTGGATCACTTTTCATCACTGCACGGACAGTTAACCTCCACAGTCAACATATATGTGTGACCAAGAGGATAATAATCTATGGATCTCCAAGTGTCCATGGCAAGCATGAACTGCCTTTAGATGAATCCATTAATGGTTGACTGACTGCGCCTAAATTCGAATAGCTTGTTGCTGATTCTTCTCAACGCTGCACTTCGAAGAATGTTCCGGATGCCTCATACTCCCAACGAGTTTGTCATGCTCTAGCTCCTTTCTGATAGTAGGTTCTCAGAGTTCCAGCCTTCTCTTTCTAGTGACTACTGACTATGTAGATGGGACAGATTTGGGGCTGCTTGATGCGCCATGATGTGCGTGGGTAGCTAATACAGTGCGTTCGGCTGTTCCGGTCTCCGATTATTTCAGCTTGTTTCAGCTTATTCTCCCTCACATAACACTATTCAAACATCTACAACCATTCAAGCTACAGTGCCCAAAGGTACCAGCCAAACGCGGTGAATATATATTGAAGGCTGACATGGCGCGCCAACAGGTGGTCATGGATGATAACAACACTATGCCCTTAAACCCGGCTTGATGTAACACCTCAGGTGTTAGCCTTGCATAACTTGACTTGCATAGCATGAGCATCATCATAAAGCATTCATATATAAGCTTTGACACTTCAAACATTGGATTGCAACATCTGCAACGTTTGCTTATTATCGCATGTTTCTTAAACATATGCAACTTTTCTCGTTATTTCATGTCTCCATGTGTCTATGCATATGATCATGAGTGGACACATGTACTTGGTGGATGTGAGTCACACAAACATGTAGCCACACCTAGGGTAGCAAATAGAACCTTGTTCATGGTTACATTTCATGAACCAACACTTAAGCTTTCTTGTGATTACACTAACTAGCTCAATGAGTGACTACTACATGAAATGATTGGATAACCTTGCAAATTGCCTAAACATGTTTAGAGTATCATTATGAACAACTTTGATATTCGTGGTTAGGGGTAAAAAGGTCATTAAGCCATGCTTTGGTGTGTATCATCATGTAAATGTGACATGTTTGACCAAGTTTGAACTAGGTGTTAGAGACCTTGCATGGAGAAGATCACTAAAGTAAAGTTGTAGTGTTTGACATAAGGAACAACTTTTATTTTTGGGTCACTAACTGATTCAGCTCCTAACATGTGTGAAATTGGATCACAAAAATCAGTAAAATCAACATCTCATGACTCATGAAATTTTGCTAAGTCCTGGATCACTGACAGCCTGACAAGCCGACCTTGATCATGATTTTACTCAGTTTATGTTGCGAGTTAGCACGAGTTCATTGAACAACATTTGGAGATGGTACTTAGGACTACGACTTTGGTTCTGAAAGAGATCACTTTGCATAGGGAGTTATTTCGATTGCAAAACTCGTCGTCAGGCTCGGCCTTGCTTAACTGAATCGACTGAATCGAAACCTTCAGTGGCCGACACCGGCAGGAACTACGCGCCGCGTGGAGGTCGCGGTGGCCACGCGTCGCCGTTGCCCTGACCGTGCAGGCCACGACGCGCCGGAGCACGACATTATCACGCCAGCACCCGCCCGCTCGTGTCCACGCCCTCATTTCGCATTTCCTGGCCCTCCTTCGTCCTTGCGCGCAGCCGCCGAGCTCCCGCAGCACCGAGCAGCTCCGCCGTCGCCGTAGCCAGCGCCAGCTCGCCCTCGTCGCTTCTCCACCACTGCAACACCTCCACCTGAGCTCCAGTGACTCACCGTCTCGGCCCGCGCTCGCTGACCGCACTTGGTAAGCAACAGCGCCGTGCGCTAGCTCGCCGGAGCATCCCCGCCACGCCCGTCACCATGGCTAGGGCATCTCCCTCCACCGTAGACCATGAAACCTTGTGCGATAGGTTCGCCTGAGCCCATGGAAGCTCGTCCGCGCCTTTTTGTGCCTCGCCGTTGTCCGGCTCTGCCGTGCCACCATGATTGCCGCCACCGTACTTAGCTCCGTCAATAGGCTCGGTCAAGTAGGTCACTAGGTCCGGGAAGTAGTGGGGGTCATGTCGTGAAGGCGTCACCGTCGGCGGACTCGCCGTCGACGAGCTCCAGCCGCGCAGCGTCGGGTGGCACCGTCGTGCTCTGTTTTGTCTCGCTGACCGGTGGGGTCAACTGACCAGTGGGTCCCGCGTGTCAGCGACTCCATGTATTAAAGCGAGTTCAGTTTGAATGCAGATTTCATATGTTTTGTAATTTTTGTATCTTCAGTTTGGTAGCATCAAAAATTGTGAAATAAACTTGTTAGTGTCCCTTAGGAAGTGTAGTATTTAGGAAAATTATGTTTTTGACATTTACAATAGAAATTTGTGGAGATTTAAATAGGGATTTGAAATGTGCTTTTGAATGCATTCAAATTTGTTTATTTTATATCCAGAGTTCCTGTGCTCCAAAAATTATGAAATTTTTGTGGTAAGCTAGTCTTAGCATATATGAGCTTTGGTAAAAATTTGAAGATGAGTGTATGTGTAGATTTGTAGTTATAGATTTTTCTTTTATAATTAGGAGATCCTTGTGTAAATTTTTATAAATTATTTAGGAATCCAAAATTCAGGAAATTTGTTGGAGGTAATCCTAGTACCATAGGGATGCTAAGAAAAATAGGAAATATGTTGCTTGACACTTTTCAATAGGATTTTCCATTTATGCTATTTCAAGCCTTGCTGCCTTGTCATTTTTGTATAGGATGTTATACTTGGTAAAATGACATGAAATTTTTATAGTAGTCCTTTGATAGCATTAGTAAGGCACTGTAAATTGTTAAGAATTTTTGAAAGACATCTGGTATATGTTTATTATTTAACCTAGATATCTAAATAAAATAATAAAGGCATTTAAATAAATAGTTTGGGCTCCACCATTATATTATCTTAAATGTATTTGGTATGCTTAAACTGTTGGTAGATTTTATGTTGTCAAATTTTGAATGATTACATGAAATAGAAGTATTGTTACTTTGTATTGCATATTGAATAGTTTCCGGACAGATTCTGGAGTTTAATGAGTTGCATGTTGAAAATGATGTGTACTGTAAAAATGGTTAATAACAAAGTTGTAGAGAATTTGATAAGCTTTCCAGAAAGTCCAGGATCACTATATTTGGATTGGTAGAACTCCAGTTATGAGTGAAACAAGTAGCTACTGTGTTGTGGCATAATCGATGCATTGTAGAAGTAGATGATTAAATAATCGAGAAGAGATATGCACCTACTCAATAAACATGATGCACTTGTTAACATATATGCATTCGTAATACTTATGCCATACTCATGCATCTAGGATCGGAGGAAGAGATAACGTTGCTGGAATTCGAAGAAGCAGAGGAAGGGGACCCGCAGGAGAATCCGCAAGCCGCAGCTCCCGAAGGCGTGGAGCAGAACCCTGAAGAGCTTCCGGAGTGTCCTGACCACCGCCCTACTTCCTTTCTATGAGGCAAGCCCCGGAGCATTATAAGTCTCCCAGTAATTTACAAATGTTACTTAAGTACTTATGATTGATGCATTAGGTTATAAGAGTTGAATGGAACCACTTGATGCATGTACATTCCTTGTCCAGATATTACACCTTTAACCAGTATAGGTCCAGGATCGAATATATGCTTAGCCATGCTTAGACTGGTAGAAGTCGGGTGATGTCCTATCACCTGCGAGATGTAGGTGGATACCGGAGCACGGTTGGCTATATCTGCTATCGTGGAATAGAACCATGAGGTAAAAGTAAATCAAGACCGGATGGGAGGTCGATAGAGAAGCAACAAGGCATGGAGGTCTTGGGTGTGGATCTATCCCCGTCTGTGTCGATCAAGGACCGTACCGTTGTTGGAACTTCTGACAAGATTGAATGCATGCCTCTCACTTAGCTGGCCGGATAACTCGTTCCGACCGCGAAGCCGAGTAATTCAACTTAGGCCGGGACTCGTTCTGTTGTGCGCTCCTTTCGGGGAACGATCAGACTGAGCCCAAGGGCAGGCTTGGCCTGAGCATCCTGGCATCCAGTGTTCCAGATTGTGCGACGCAGTACGGACCCACGAAATGTGTACCTGAGTTGTACCAAAGGTGACCTAAGGCTATCGTGGCTGGTAGACCTGGGTTTGTGTTAGGAATAAATTCCCAGCTGGTTGAAATTGATTCGAATCGCCGTCTCTCCCGGATAGTGAGAAACTTGACTAGCTCCAACATCGTAGTAACTGTGTTATGAAACATGATGGTTCGAATGAATATGGAATTACAATACCTACTATGGTTACTA
The DNA here is from genome assembly GCF_019320115.1 of Miscanthus floridulus. Taxonomy (NCBI): domain Eukaryota; kingdom Viridiplantae; phylum Streptophyta; class Magnoliopsida; order Poales; family Poaceae; genus Miscanthus; species Miscanthus floridulus. The sequence continues at coordinate 29,378,798 of NC_089595.1, forward strand.
TTGTATGCTTCTAAATGATATACCACATGTTTGGCACATGATAGTTGCTAATCTAGAAATGGATAGTTATAATTTAACTTGATAAAGGAATCATAATTGTACAATGGGTCATTTGCCTTTTACGCAAAATGTTGTCAAGTTTCGTCCACTTATACAGCCTTGCATAATCCTTGGAGTCATTTTATTTCTGGTTCATGACGGGTAAGTCTAGCTGAGTACCTTCTCGTACTCAGGGTTTATTTTCCCATTGTTGCAGATGGCACTGTGTATCATGGTTATTGCAAGAGTTGCTTCTATCCCACCGTGGATGAGGAGTAAGCCTTGGGCAGGCTTCTTTAGTAATTCCTATCTTTGCTTTTGTGGACCATGATCCGACTTGGCACTGTATCAAACTATGTTGGAAACTTTATTTTCGAACTTAATTGCTTCCGCTTACTTATCAAACTCGGTTTGTAATAACTTTTATTCATACTCTGATGATGAAATGTATCTGTGAACTTTATGTAATATGTGGCATGTATGTTGAATCCTATACGATCTTGGTTATTGTAAATCGTTTATCGAGACCCGTTGTGGTACTCGACAGACTATCGGGTTTATATGGGTTCAAGTATGACAGTGCGACCACTGGCAAGCTGCCATTGTACTTGTACTCTTATAAATTGGTCGGTTCTGCGACAGCTGGCATCAGAGCAAGATTCAACGTTATTTGTCACAAGTGTATTTAAAACAAAAGTTTTTGTTTTCCAAAAACCCTTCTCTAGCAACTAATAGTTATATAATAGGTAATTGAAATATAAAGTGTGCCAATGATCACTTTCCTTATGCCCAAATTAAGGACTATTAGATGGCTATTTAAGTACTAACATGGGGGTTTTTACTTCGTCGTTCATACGGCGTGCTATTGTATGGATGCCATTCACTTGAGTGGTAATGTATGGATCAAATGCCTCTACGCTAAGGTAAGATGATGAGTGTATGACCGCAAGAGGTAAGCGTGCGGTCGGGGAGAGTTAGCTTTGATATGGCTATGTATGCATGCCTGCATGCGTATATGGTACGTATTTAATTGTGGGTTTAAATTATTGTCGGGTAGATTGATACGGAAGTATATGTATGGGTATACATATATGGAAGTATTTACAATTACATTCTGCATATTTCATTATGGGTTTAGGGCTGAGATGAAATTTTATGCAGGTACACTAACAACGAAACGTGTAGCTCGACTAGTTACGCTATTTATGAGAGAACGTATGTATGCCACCGTGTCTACCGTTAGAAACAAATTTTTCCTAAGTTTGTGAGGACGTACGGAATGAGCATGCATCATGATAATTACCATTCACATAATTACATTGTTTCTCCCCTTATAAAATTCTTACTCGGTTATGTAACTCTTATCCATTATGGCATTGTCTCACCAAGTGGTACATGTTAATGGTGCAGATGGCACGCACCAAGCAGACTGCTCGCAAGTCCACCAGAGGTAGAGCTCCTAGCCGTCAGCTTGCTCCACGTACCCGTCAACGTCATACGTTTCTTGGAGAGTTTGGGATGCCTACACTCTTGTGGAGAGTGCTCAGCTATGTAAGCTATCCTGATGGAATGGAACCCCGCTACTTCTGGACGAATGGGCAGTTGGAAGAAGGTCTCTTAGTTACTGTGGAGGCCATTGTTCATCCCCGAGGTGACGATTCTGAGTGGACAGGTTGGTGTTATGAGTCAACTAGTAGGACTGCTGAAGAAGCAGCTGGCAGAGCAGCCTTTGGGATCCTGAGGGATATCATAGATCATTTTCCTCAGGAGCTAGCAGCCGCTTTGGTTGGAGTCTTTCCGAGGAGCAACCCCTCCACTGACTCATGGTAGCAGGCAAGAGGAAGACCCTTGGAGATTGGTGCAGCAGAAGGGTAGAACAGTGATAACCCTGCCATGAGCGCCATGTTCGCAATGATGAGAGTGTTAGATGGAGTAGAAGGTAGCCTCAGACGTGTGTCTGGTGCTCTTGGTCATGCCCGTGAGGATCGACGTCAGCTTCAGAGGGAGCACGACGCCGAGATTGAGAGGCTCAATGAAGAGATGACTCGATTAACTCACCAAAGGAATGCAGCCTGGTCCAGGGAAGATGTTCTGAGAGCTCGATAGTTCAAGCTAGGACAGCAGCTGGCCAATGCGGAAGAATACAACGATAATCTACATGAAGAGGTTCATCTACTGAACAACCAGCTCCACCCTTATGTCCCACCTAGAGTCGCAGAGATGGATCTAGAAGGGGACGAGGAAGAAGAAGAAGTGGAGCCTGAAGAAGAAGTGGAGCACGAAGAAGGAGATGATCATATCTCTGACCTCGATAGTGATCATGATGAGGATTAGATTGCTTAGCACTAGTGGAAGGACTAATGTATCACCTTTATTCATGTAATGGACCTGTAGCTCGAATTTGGTAATAGTAATCCAACTATCATGTAATGTTGTTAATCGCACGACTATCGCACGTTTGGTTGAACATCAAGGCAATTCCAGTCTTTGTTGGTAATCATGATTTAAATTTGCATGCGTTATGAGCGCGATAAGTGGTCAAATTGGGGATGTCATGTTGCGAGAATGAATTGTTATGCCTCTGTTTTTATTGTGATTTTGAGAATTTTCTCCAGTAATTTCAGTTTGGCATGAGTACCTAATTCATCTGCAATCTCTTGACATCAACCAATAATCGCTTATTGTTGCAACTTCGCAGATGACGCGCACCCGTGCTGGAGCTGGTGGCAGCCAGGATGGCAACCATGATGACTTGCCACCCCCACCGCCACCGTCTGCTCAGGAGTTCTTTACCCAGTTCCTGGGGAGCCAGAGGACAATGGAGGAAGCTTTGCGCCTTATCATGCAAAACACTGCTCGTGGCCACCCACATCAACCAGGGGCTGAGCCAAATCAGCACAGTACATTTAAGGAGTTTCTAGATACGAAGCCTCCAATCTTCAAGGTGGCTGAGGAACCACTGCAGGCTGACGAGTGGCTAAATACCATTGAGCAGAAATTTTATCTGCTAAGGGTTACAGAACATCTAAAAGCTGAGTATGCTTCTCATCAATTGCAAGGACCAGCAGGGATCTGGTGGACACATTTCCTGTCATCTTTGCCTGCTAACGCGCGAGTGACCTGGGAACAGTTCAAGCTGGCTTTTAGGGGACATCATATTCCCCCGGGCCTAATGCGCATGAAAGCGGCCGAATTTATGAGGCTCACTCAAGGAACAAAGTCACTCACAGAATATATGCACGCATTTAACAACTTGTCCAGATATGCTCTAGGTTTTGTGGATACCGAGGAGAAAAAGATAGAGAGTTTCAAGCGAGGTTTGGGTACCAAACTGATGAAGACTATGGCAAATTCTAGGTGTGCCACGTACAATGAGTTTATTAGTGATGCCTTGACCCAAGAAAACCACAACAACATGCATGCAGTTGCTAAGGGTCGCAAGAGGACATATGAGGCCGGTGCATCCGGATCTTTCCAGTCGAAAGCGCCTATCACAGCTAGGCCACAATTCCGTCCACCTGCACCCAAGTTTCAGCCTCCACCACCTAAAGCTCAGAATAATAGGCCACAGAAACCATTCCGTAAGGCGTTTACTATTGCCTTACCAAAAGGAAATGGCAGTTAGGACAGCTCCACCGGATTCAGAAGTAATCAACCATGTTTCAACTGCAACCAACTGAGTCATTGGTCCAAGGAATGCCCCCACCCCAAGAAGAATAGCAACCAGAATTAGAACAATCAGAGATAGGCGAATGCTAGGGCACGTCAGGGACAAGTGCATTATACCGCTGTGGAGGAAGTGCCCGCCAGAGAAGTTGTCACGGCTGGTATGTTTCTCGTCAACAAGCATCCCGCTGTTGTTTTATTTGATTCAGGAGCTTCTCATTCATTTATGAGTCAAGCATTTGCATCTAGACATGATTAAGAAATAATTGAAGTAAGCAAAGGGGGTTTTAACATAAGTTCAGCAGAGGGAACTGTTACTACCAAAAAGATAGTCAAAAATGTACTCATCTCTATACAAGGGAGGGAGTACACAACAGATTTGATAATATTGTCGGGGTTATCGATAAGTATAATCTTAGGCATGAATTGGATGAAGGATTATGGTGTTCTTATTGACACTAGCACCCATACTATTATGTTGAGAGAGCCCACGGGAGGGAATGCTTTTCTAGTACCACTCTCCTGCGATTTCGAACCCCAACATTTAGCCTATGCTATCCAAACCACCACAATATGTGATATCCCCGTGGTTTGTGAGTTTCCGGATGTATTTCCAGAAGAATTACCCGGTCTACCACCGGATAGGGACGTGGAATTTAAGATCGAGTTAGTGCCAGGTATGGTACCCATATCTAGAAGGCCCTATAGAATGCCACCCAATGAGTTAGCGGAACTTAAGGTTCAATTGCAAGATCTATTGGACAAGGGTCTTATCCAACCTAGCTCATCTCCGTGGGGATGCCCAGCTTTGTTTGTGAAAAAGAAGGACAAGTCACTGAGAATGTGTGTAGATTATAGACCACTCAATGCTATGACCATCAAGAACAAATATCCGTTGCCCCGCATCGACATCTTGTTCGATCAGCTAGCGAAGGCAAAGGTATTCTCTAAAATTGACTTGAGATCAGGCTACCATTAGATAAAGATCAGACCGGAGGATATACCTAAAACTGCTTTCTCTACTAGGTACGGCTTATACGAGTATTTGGTTATGTCTTTCGGACTAACAAATGCTCTAGCCTACTTCATGTACCTGATGAACTCGGTATTCATGCCCAAACTTGACAAGTTTGTGGTCGTGTTTATCGATGACATATTGATTTATTCAGAAAATGAGTCAGATCATGAAGAGCATCTGAGGATTGTCCTATCCAGATTGAGGGAGCATAAGCTATATGCCAAGTTTAGCAAATGTGAATTTTGGTTGAGCAAAGTGCCTTTCTTAGGTCACATTTTATCAAAAGATGGAATCTCTGTAGACCCATCAAAAGTACAAGAGGTCATGGATTAGAAAGCCCCAACTTTGGTTCATGAAGTTCGAAGTTTTCTAGGGTTAGCAGGATACTATCGTCGGTTTATTCTAGATTTCTCAAGGATAGCTAAGCCTATGACCAGACTACTTTAGAAAGATGAGAAGTACAATTGGACACCAGAATGTGAAGCAGCTTTTCACACCCTCAGAACTTTGTTGACTACAGCACCAGTGCTAGCACAACCAGACATTCAAAAGCCTTTTGATGTATTTTGTGATGCCTTGGGAATAGGTTTAGGATGTGTGCTTATGCAAGAAGGAAGAGTAATTACATATGCTTCTCGGCAATTGAGAAAACATGAAGTCAACTACCCTACACATGATTTGGAACTTGCAGCTGTTGTCCATGCATTAAAGATATGGAGACATTACTTGTTGGGCAATGTATGTCATATCTATACTGACCACAAAAGCCTCAAGTATATCTTTACCCAGCCAGAGCTGAACATGAGACAACAAAGATGGTTAGAATTGATTAAGGACTACAATTTAGAAGTGCATTACCATCCGGGTAAAGCTAATGTAGTAGCCAATGCACTTAGTCGAAAGTCCCATTGCAACACTGTGGAAACATTGTTGGAAGATGGATTCAACTTGTTACATCCTGCTGTACTACACAATATCACCATCAGTTGTTCACTTGAGAGCAAAATCATAGAGCTATAGCAGACAGATGTAGGAATAAATCACATCAAGAGAAAAATGCAAGAGCAGGAAACCAAACATTTTAAATTGGACGAAAGAGGTATATTATGGTTTGAGGACCGGCTAGTGGTACCGAAAGACCGTGAGCTAAGGGATCAAATTTTAGATGAAGCTCACTCATCCAAATTGTCTATCCATCTGGGTAGTAGTAAGATGTATCAAGATTTGAAAACCTGTTTTTGGTGGACTAAGATGAAGAAAGAGATTGCAGCCTATGTTGCTAGGTGTGATAACTGCAGTAGAGTAAAAGTTGTCCATATGAAAACTGCTGGATTACTTCAGCCATTGCCTATTCAAGGATGGAAATGGGAGGAAATCAGCATGGACTTTATCACAGGCCTTCCAATGACGCCACAAGGTCACGATTCAATATGGGTAATTATTGATCGTCTCACCAAGTCAGCACATTTTGTACCAGTTCACACAACATATCACGTGGGGAAATACTCTGAGTTATATGTTTCCCAAATCGTGAGACTACATGGAGTACCCAGGACTATAATCTCAAATCGAGGACCACAGTTCATAGCTCGTTTCTGGGAGCACTTACACCAGGCTTTGGGAACCAAGCTAATCAGAAGTTCAGCTTATCATCCACAAACTTTAGGATAGACAGAGCGAGTGAACCAAATCCTAGAAGATTTACTTAGAGCTTGTGTTATATCTTCAAAAGGTTCATGGGAGAAATGGTTACCTTTAGCTGAATTCTCCTATAACAATAGTTATCAAGCGAGTATCAAGATGGCTCCATTTGAAGCCTTGTATGGCAGAAAATACAGAACTCCATTGAATTGGATTGAGCCCGGTGAAAGGAGGTACTTTGGTATTGACTTTGTCAATGAAGCCAAAGAGCGAGTACGTATCATCCAACAACATATGAAGGCAGCTCAATCAAGACAGAAGAGCTATGCCGACAGAAGAAGAAGACCACTAACTTTTGAAGTGGGTGACTATGTATACTTGAGAGTATCACCCATGAAAGGTGTGAAAAGATTTAGGATGAAAAAGAAGCTTTCGCCAAGATATGTAGGGCCATACAAAATTGTGGAATGAAAAGGAAATATTGCGTATAAGTTACAGCTTCCACCAGAAATGAGTGCAATATTTGATGTGTTCCATGTTTCCCAGCTGAAGAAATGTCTTCGAGTACCTGAAGAAGCTATTGCACCCACCAACGTGCAGCTTCAATCGGATTTGACCTATGAAGAAAAGCCAATCCGAGTATTAGAGGAGATGGAGAGAGTAACACGGAGTAAGATTATTAAATTCTATAAGGTGGTGTGGAACAATCATAGTGAACAAGATGCTACGTGGGAAAGAGAAGATTATCTACGAGAAGTTTATCCCGCCTTTTTCCAAGAATGGTAGGTCTTGCAAATCTCGGGACGAGATTTTTATAAGGGGGAGGGGCTGTAACACCTCGGGTGTTAGCCTTGCATAACTTGACTTGCATAGCATGAGCATGATCATAAAGCATTCATATATAAGCTTTGACACTTCAAACATTGGATTGCAACATCTGCAACGTTTGCTTATTATCGCATGTTTCTTAAACATATGCAACTTTTCTCGTTATTTCATGTCTCCATGTGTCTATGCATATGATCATGAGTGGACACATGTACTTGGTGGATGTGAGTCACACAAACATGTAGCCACACCTAGGGTAGCAAATAGAACCTTGTTCATGGTTACATTTCATGAACCAACACTTAAGCTTTCTTGTGATTACACTAACTAGCTCAATGAGTGACTACTACATGAAATGATTGGATAACCTTGCAAATTGCCTAAACATGTTTAGAGTATTATTATGAACAACTTTGATATTCGTGGTTAGGGGTAAAAAGGTCATTAAGCCATGCTTTGGTGTGAATCATCATGTAAATGTGACATGTTTGACCAAGTTTGAACTAGGTGTTAGAGACCTTGCATGGAGGAGATCACTAAAGCAAAGTTGTAGTGTTTGACATAAGGAACAACTTTTATTTTTGGGTCACTAACTGATTCAGCTCCTAACATGTGTGAAATTGGATCACAAAAATCAGTAAAATCAACATCTCATGACTTATGAAATTTTGCTAAGTCCTAGATCACTAACAGCCTGACAAGCCGACCTTGATCATGATTTTACTCAGTTTATGTTGCGAGTTAGCATGAGTTCATTGAACAACATTTGGAGATGGTACTTAGGACTACGACTTTGGTTCTGAAAGAGATCACTGAATCGCTTTGCATAGGGAGTTATTTCGATTGCAAAACTCGTCGTCAGGCTTGGCCTTGCTTAACTGAATTGACTAAATCGAAACCTTCAGTGGCCGACACTGGCAGGAACCGCGCGTCGCATGGAGGTCGCGGTGGCCGCGCGTCGCCGTTGCCCTGACTGTGCAGGCCACGACGCGCCGGAGCGCGGCATTATCACGCCAACACCCGCCCGCTCCTGTCCGCGCCCTCATTTCGCATTTCCCGGCCCTCCTTCGTCCTTGCGCGCAGCCGCCGAGCTCCCGCAGCACCGAGCAGCTCTGCCATCGCCGTAGCCAGCGCCAGCTCGCCCTCGTCGCTTCTCCACCACTGCAACACCTCCACCTGAGCTCCAGTGACTCACCATCTCAGCCCGCGCTCGCTGACCGCACTTGGTAAGCAACAGCGCCGTGCGCTAGCTCGCCAGAGCATCCCTGCCATGCCCGTCACCATGGCTGGGGCACCTCCCTCCACCGTAGACCGTGAAACCTTGCGCGATAGGTTGGCCTGAGCCCATCGAAGCTCGTCCGCGCCTTTTTGTGCCTTGCCATGGTCTCCGTCGGCGTAGCGCCGTTGTTCGGCTCCGCCGTGCCGCCATGATTGCCGCCACCATACTTAGCTCCATCAATAGGCTCGGTCAAGTAGGTCACTAGGTCCGGGAAGTAGTGGGGGTCATGTCATGAAGGCGTCACCACCGACGGACTCGCCGTCGACGAGCTCCAGCCGCGCAGCGTCGGGCGGCACCATCGTGCTCTATTTTGTCTCGCTGACCGGTGGGGTCAACTGACCAGTGGGTCCCACGTGTCAGCGACTCCATGTATTAAAGCCAGTTCAGTTTGAATGAAGATTTCATATGTTTTGTAATTTTTGTATCTTTAGTTTGGTAGCTTCAAAAATTGTGAAATAAACTTGTTAGTGTCCCTTGGGAAGTGTAGTATTTAGGAAAATTATGTTTTTGACATTTACAGTAGAAATTTGTGGAGATTTAAATAGGGATTTGAAATGTGCTTTTGAATGCATTCAAATTTATTTATTTTATATCCAGAGTTCCTGTGCTCCAAAAATTATGAAATTTTTGTGGTAAGCTAGTCTTAGCATATATGAGCTCTGGTAAAAATTTGAAGATGAGTGCATGTGTAGATTTGTAGTTATAGATTTTTCTTTTATAATTAGGAGATCCTTGTGTAAATTTTTATAAATTATTTAGGAATCCAAAATTCAGGAAATTTGTTGGAGGTAATCCTAGTACCATAGGGATGCTAAGAAAAATAGGAAATATGTTGCTTGACACTTTTCAATAGGGTTTTCCATTTATGCTATTTCAAGTCTTGCTGCCTTGTCATTTTTGTATAGGATGTTATACTTGGTAAAATGACATGAAATTTTTATAGTAGTCCTTTGATAGCATTAGTAAGGCACTATAAATTGTTAAGAATTTTTGAAACACATCTGGTATATGTTTATTATTTAACCTAGATATCTAAATAAAATAATAAAGGCATTTAAATAAATAGTTTGGGCTCCACCATTATATTATCTTAAATGTATTTGGTATGCTTAAACTGTTGGTAGATTTTATGTTGTCAAATTTTGAATGATTACATGAAGTAGAAGTATTGTTACTTTGTATTGCATATTGAATAGTTTCCGGACAGATTCTGGAGTTTAGTGAGTTGCATATTGAAAATGATGTGTATTGTAAAAATGGTTAATAACAAAGTTGTAGAGAATTTGATAAGCTTTCCAGAAAGTCCAGGATCACTGTATTTGGATTGGTAGAACTCCAGTTATGAGTGAAACAAGTAGCTACTGTGTTGTGGCATAATCGATGCATTGTAGAAGTAGATGATTAAATAATCGAGAAGAGATATGCACCTACTCAATAAACATGATGCACTTGTTAACATATATGCATTTGTAATACTTATGCCATACTCATGCATCTAGGATCGGAGGAAGAGATAACGTTGCTGGAATTCGAAGAAGCAGAGGAAGGGGACCCGCAGGAGAATCCGCAAGCCGCAGCTCCCGAAGGCGTGGAGCAGAACCCTGAAGAGCTTTCGGAGTGTCCTGACCACCGCCCTACTTCCTTTCTGCGAGGCAAGCCCCGGAGCATTATAAGTCTCCCAGTAATTTACAAATGTTACTTAAGTACTTATGATTGATGCATTAGTTTATAAGAGTTGAATGGAACCACTTGATGCATGTACATTCCTTGTCTAGATATTACACCTTTAACCGGTATAGGTCCAGGATCGAATATATGCTTAGCCATGCTTAGACCGGTAGAAGTCGGGTGATGTCCTGTCACCTGCGAGATGTAGGTGGATACCGGAGCACGGTTGGCTATATCTGCTATCGTGGAACAGAACCATGAGGTAAAAGTAAATCAAGACCGGACGGGAGGTCGATAGAGAAGCAACAAGGCATGGAGGTCTTGGGTGTGGATCTATCCCCATCTGTGTCGATCAAGGACCATACCGTTGTTGGAACTTCTGACAAGATTGAACACATGCCTCTCACTTAGCTGGCCGGATAACTCGTTTCGACCGCGAAGCCGAGTAATTCAACTCAGGCCGGGACCCGTTCTGTTGTGCGCTCCTTCTGGGGAACGATCAGACTGAGCCCAAGGGTAGGCTTGGCCTGAGCATCCTGGCATCCGGTGTTCCACATTGTGCGGCGTGGTACGGACCCACGAAATGTGTACCTGAGTTGTACCAAAGGTGACCTAAGGCTATCGTGGCTGGTAGACCTGGGTTTGTGTTAGGAATAAATTCCCAGCTGATTGAAATCGATTCGAATCGTCGTCTCTCTCGGATAGTGAGAAACTTGACTAGCTCCAACATCGTAGTAACTGTGTTATGAAACATGATGGTTCGAATGAATATGGAGTTACAATACCTGCTATGGTTACTATTGTATGCTTCTAAATGATATACCACATGTTTGGCACAGGATAGTTGCTAATCTAGAAATGGATAGTTATAATTTAACTTGATAAAGGAATCATAATTGTACAATGGGTCATTTGCCTTTTACGCAAAATGTTGTCAAGTTACGTCCACTTATACAGCCTTGCATAATCCTTGGAGTCATTTTATTTCTGGTTCATGATGGGTAAGTCTAGCTGAGTACCTTCTCGTACTCAGGGTTTATTTTCCCATTGTTGCAGATGGCACTGTGTATCATGGTTATTGCAAGAGTTGCTTCTATCCCGCCGTGGATGAGGAGTAAGCCTTGGGCAGGCTTCTTTAGTAATTTCTATCTTTGCTTTTGTGGACCGTGATCCGACTTGGCACTGTATCAAACTATGTTGGAAACTTTATTTTCGAACTTAATTGCTTCCGCTTACTTATCAAACTCGGTTTGTAATAACTTTTATTCGTACTCTGATGATGAAATGTATCTGTGAACTTTATGTAATATGTGGCATGTATGTTGAATCCTGTACGATCTTGGTTGTTGTAAATCGTTTATCGAGACCCGTCGTGGTACTCGACGGACTACCAGGTTTATATGGGTTCAAGTATGATAGTGCGACCACTGGCGGGCTGCCATTGTACTTGTACTCTTATAAATTGGTCGGTTCTGTGACACTTGATCCGCTTCTTTTTTCATCCGAAACAGTGTTTTTCTCTCACAAATTCCTGCAGCATTCCTCCAAACCATCCAAATTCCTCTAAGCGAACAGGCCCTATACGTTAAGTACTAGTATGCTTCAGATGACATATATAATGAGATTTGATGTATATGATATAAAAGGGAAGCTGGTGTTTTGGGGTAATTATATTAATTAAAAATTGCTCACAAGAGGAAAGATGGGGTGCATTTTTAATTTGGAGGACAGCTGGTACTGTACCATATGCTAAGAAGGGTGGAGAGATTGGTTAATGGAGCAAATTAATGTTGTTCACTGTAAACCGCATGTATCCACCTCATGTGTGCCTTGACATCAATTTGAACAGACATAGTGAGTGAATAATCATATGGATCATATCTTTTTACTACATGCTTGATGGTTCATAAGGGAGAGCACAGGACAAGATAGGGATGCTCCCGAATCCAATTCATAAAGGCGTTGTCTTTTCATTTAGATAACGGAATTAAACCACCTATACAAAATGAAATCCTTGAGGGTCAAAAACCGCCATGGAAAATGGAAAAAAACACCACAGAAAATGGGGAACCAAAAAATTCTTGATGATCGAAAACTGCTAAAGAAAATGGAAAAAAAAACACACCAAAGAAATGCTTCTTGAGGGGCAACCGTCAAGCAATGGCCGCCAGATATAGAGAGCAAGAGAAATTCAATTTCCTTGACGCTCCACCCCCAAGGATCAATTTTTTGGCGTTTTGGCCACCAAGGAAAATCGGGTCATGGCAAAATTTACCAAACGTCAAGGAAATTCTTGAACCACCAAGTATATATAATTTCTTTAGTGCCACAAGTCCCCAAAGAAATGTGTTTCAACCACCAAGAGAATATGAAAAAGGTTCAAAAATCTCAAAACCCTGAGACCACCAAAGTTTTGAACTCCCAACCTCAACCTTCACTTGGTTACTTCTTACCACTGCACCTCAAAATCATCTGTGACTAAATGGCTAATGCATTGCTTTTGTTAGGAATTGGGGGAGAAGCGAGAAGGAGCAGAGGTGGAGAACCGTGGAGATACTGGTGGGAACAACGAATGGTTGTTTATTTTTTTGAACAATTTGAATGGAATAAGCGAATAACATTGTAAATACATTGCTTAACCATCATTCCCTCTCTTGACAAACTTTCAAGCACATCTGGCCCACAAGCCTAAACTTCAAGCCTAGTTGCTTTCCTATTTCAACCCAGATTATGTAGGGACTTACGGTACTCCCAAATGATATGACTTTTATCATGTATTATCTCCCGAATGATTGTAGACTACCAATCCTGAGTTTTTAAGAAGTTCTTGAGATGCTGTACGTGACATAGAGCGCTCATGCCAACAAAACAAGAGCCAAAGTCTTGGCAAAAATTGGCACAGGATTTACACGTACAGGAGAATACACTGAACTCTTGGCAAGCTAAGTACTTCCTGATAGGAATCAAATAGAGCTTCCACATGCGTCACCAAACCAAACACAGGGCCTAATAACCATGGTCTAGCTGTGGTTTTGTACTCAATGTTGTGGAGATGTGCAGTTTGTGCATGACACTGATCCAAGACGCTTCATCCACACCTGTCTTACAAATGGAGAGCATGCTTTTCTACTGCATCACGGGCCACTGCACTAGTGTTCGAGGGAGCAGAGATCCTGTGCCTTGATGGATCATCTACAACCATGCGCATGCATCAACGCCGGTTGATTGAACTAATAAGGCTTTCAGCAACACAGCAGATCGAGATGTTTCCTGATACTTCCTATTCCCAACATTTCTTGTTGTGGATGCTAGCTTCAGATCGATCCTGAGCTACTACTAGTCCTTGTTTATTTCCGTTTGTAGCTATTGCTCTACTTTTGTACCGAGTGTAGTTTGGGCCGGGTAACATGCTAGCTAGTGATGCCACGAGATATATAGTAGGTGACCACGAGGGAAGTAGGCTTGCTACCGATTCGTGACATCATAACTTGTATTGGATGATATATATGCTGGGTGACCACGGGAAGAAGGCACATCACATGCTCATGTGTTTTCAAGCTGTAGTTCACTTTAACCCTGTCATAAGTCAAACTTCTATCAAATTTTTACCATGTCTATATAAATATGCATGAATGTTGACAATATCAATTTTTTTACTAAATATATGCCTTGATCAACATTTTCTAAGCAAGCGTGTTCATGTTATCAATATATTTTCTCTAACAACTTAGTTGCATTAAATATATATTTTCAGGCTGCTTCGTTGCCCGTTGGTCCTCGGTTGCCGCATGCAGCGCTAGGTTTCACTATTTTTTTAATTGTTCACAGGGGGGTGAGGAGGAATTACTCTACCACCTGAGGCCTTTTTTTTTTATATAGTCGGATTCACATCAATCCACCTGTGTTAGGATGGATTAGAGTGGAACTTGAACTAAATTCCACCACAATCCACCCCAACACATGTGGATTGAGCTGAATCCAACATCTTTATGGCCTTGAAACAGCTCAACCCAGTACAGGTCAAAATGATGAAATGATCGTCATTGAGTAAGGCAGCTTTCACTATTTTATCATGGGCAGTGGGCCCATACTAAGCTTCTGCATGTGAAGCTCCGACCAAGCCATGTTTGGCATGTGAAGAAAGGCTTCACATTATATTAGTAGAAATTAAATGTGTGAAGAGAGTGAGCTGGCTAATGGGATCCTAGATTATACTATTTTTTTCTACATTTTACGACTGCATAGATGAAAGCATCTAGGCCCCTAAGTGGATTTCGGTGATTAATGTCAATACAAGTTTACTATGACTAACGTGTGTTTTGCAGAGGTAATTAAGTTAGGTCATGGTAATGAAGATCGATTGGACAATCGAGGTTGTCATGCCCCTACGATGGAAATCGTTTCGGTTTTCAAAGGATGGACGATAAGGTTAAGGATAACTAGTTCTAAGTGTCAATTGAAGTTGGAGAGACACTTAGAGTAGTTTAGGACTTTGTTTTTCCTTTGGCCGTACTATGAAGGGGGGTATGAACGGATAGCTTGACCTAGTTAAGTCTAGTGAGTTAGGTGTGGTGCACACTTGTTAAAACTAGCTCTAGGTAGCTCCTATAAATGCCTAAGATCCTTTGGAGCAAACTTCATTCACATATGATCGAAAGTTGGAAGTGAATGGAGGGTCAAATACTGACCGGACGCTGGCTCCGGTGCGACCGGACGCTGGCCGCAGGGTCCGGTCAGCTTATTTGACTGAGGAGAACAAGTCTGAAGTGACCGGACGCTGGAAGGTCGTGTGACCGGACGCTGAGGGCCAGCGTCCGATCGACTCCACTAAGGGTCCAGATTTGAGAAAGTGCGACCGGACGCGTCCGGTCAGTGGTGACCGGACCCTGTGTATCCAGCATCCGGTCGTTTACAGTAAGCATCCAAGAGCGACCGGACGCGTCCGGTCGGTACTGACCGGACCCTGACAGCGTCCGGTCATCACGTGAAAACTGTTACGTGGGTTGAACTGACCGGAGCGTCCGGTCAAAACGATCGGAGCGTCCGGTCACCCCGCAGAAGCTCATAACGGTTCGTTTTTCAGGCTGCCTTATAAATAGAAGCTCCACTCGTGAGTGGAGTCACTTTTGCTCATTTCAACAGCTGAGAAACACGTTTGTGAGTGCCAAGAAGAGCAAGGTCCTAGTGAGGTGTTTGTGATTTGAGAATCCAAGAGTGAAACCTCATTAGTGAATCAAGAGTAGACAAGTGTGCATCCATCTTCTCATTAGGCTTCGCGTGGTCAAGTGAGAGTTCGTGCTTGTTACTCATGGTGATCGCCATCACCTAGACGGCTTGGTGGTGATTGAGAGCTTGGTGATCACCCGGTGGAACTTGTGGGTGACCCAACTCAAGTTGTGAGCGGCTTTGGGTGATTCGCCGCGACGGAGTGTCGAAGAATCAACCCGTAGAGAGCACTTGATCCTTGCGTGGATCAAGGGGGAGCTACACCCTTGCGCGGGTGCTCCAACGAGGACTAGTGGAGAGTGGCGACTCTCCGATACCTCGGCAAAACATCGCCGCGTTCCTCTCTCCATTTACTTTGAGCATTTACTTTAAGTATTTACTTTGAGCAATTCAATACTTGTCTTTACATTCATAGAATTGCTATGCTAGAGTAAGTTTGGAACATAGGTTGCAAGTCTTTTGTGCGTTGATTTGATAGAAACACTTTTCTAGGCACAAGGGGTTAATAGGGCTATCCGTAGGATTTGATTATTGCAAGAAAATTTAGAATTAGCCCAATTCACCCTCCCCTCTTGGGCATCTTGATTCTTTCAATTGGTATCAGAGCCTCGTGCTCATGTTTTTAAGCCTAACCGCTTAGAGCAAGATGTCTCATGGGGATGGACCTCCTCCTATCTTCGAGGAGGATGATTTTCCATATTAGAAAATTCGCATGGAGGCTTACCTAGAAGCTCTAGATGTTGGAATTCTTAGAGCCGCCTCTCAAGGGTTCCCAACACCTAAGAATGCCGCACAACTTCAAGGCGATGAAGTAAACTATGAAAAATGGAATGCAAATGCTCGCAACACCATCTTTAGAGGCCTTTGCAAAGATGTGTTCAATCGTGTAAGGAACCACAAAGACGCCCATGCACTATGGTCGGACGTTTGTGCGCTCCATGAGAGAACCAAGAGTGAGCGTGAGGAACGCTATCATCTTATGATTAAAAAGCTAAATTCTTTTGAGATGCTTCCCAAAGAAAGCGCTAATGAAATATATTCTCGTTTAAATGTTCTTGTAGAGGAAGTCAATGGGCTTAGACTTACTCAAATGTCACCATCCGACGTTGTGAGAAAGATCTTGAGTGTTCTCCCTATTGACAAATATGGGCACATTATGACCGTGCTACATCAAGGTGATCTTTCCGCCGCTACACTGACACAAATCTTGGGAAAGATCAATGCTCATGAGATGTACATGCACATCACGCCTCAAGATGGCTCATCCTCTACAAAGAAGAAAGAGAAGGACTTAGCATTCAAAGCTAGCCAAGATAAGGGCAAGGCAAAACTTGAGTATGAGAGCTCAAGTGATGAAGATGATGAAGAAAGTCTTGCTCTCATGGTAAAGAAGACCGCCAAGATGCTAAAGAAGCTAAACAAGAGTGGCATTAAGTTTGACGGCAAGAAGAAGAAGTTCTTCACTAGCTCAAGAAGAAAGCCAATCTCCAAGATGGATTGCTACAATTGTGGCGAACTTGGCCACCTAGCTCATCAATGCACAAAGCCCAAGAAAGACAAGTTCAAGAACAAGAGCAAGAAAGATGATTCAAGTGATGAAGATGAAAAGAAAAAGAACAAGCCATACAAGAAGAGAGATGGCAAAAAGAGAGACTTCTATAAGAAGAAGAAGAGTGGCAAAGCCTATATTGTCGGTGATTGGCTCACGGACATTGATTCATCAAGTGGATCATCCGATGATGAGAGTGACAATGAGAAGGTGGCCGCCATTGCTATTGATCTTGCATCCTCACCGCCACCATCGCCATCATCCTCTACACACCTATGTCTTATGGCCAAGGGTGAACGCAAGGTAACTAAGAGTGATGATAGTAGTGATGATGAGCAAGCTAGTGATGATAATAGTGATAGCGATGATGATTCACCCACATATGATGATCTTGTCAAAATATTAAGAAAATACACTAAGATCATTAGAAAGAGTAGAGCTACAAATGAAAAACTTGATGCTAAAAATGATTCACTCTTAGCTAAGTGTGATACATTGGAAAAGGCTAATGATGAGCTCAAAGAAACAAATGACTCTATATCATCCAAACTCAAGGAGCTCAAATCTTCTAAGAAAGAGCTTAAAGATAAACATGATAAACTTGAGTGGGTGCACAATGAGCTTATCATTAGTCACAACAAGCTAAAAGATAAATATACAACTCTAAAGATCAATTATGATACCCTTGTTATTGCACAAGAATTCTTACCAAATGAGCCACATGTTGCTACTAACCATGTTGTTAAGATTGATATAGCTACCTCATGTGATGATTTAATTGATGAGAGCATTGAGCATGGATCTAGTAGCAAAGGCAAGCAAGTGGTTGAGTGCAATGACTATGATGAGTATGTCAAGCTCAAGAGTGACCATGAGAAGCTCATGAAAGATCTTGAAGAGATAAAAAGTCACAACACCATTATGCTAGAAACTCTTGATCATGACAAAGAGTTGATCCTTAAGAATGAGAAGCTCAAAGAAGAAAACAAGAAACTCAAGGAAGAGAAGAACAATGACATTCTCACGGAAGAAAACAAGAAGCTCAAGATGGATAAAGAGCATCTCAAGGTGGGATTGAGCAAGTTTGCTAGAGGCAAACATCTCCAAAGTGAGCTACTCATGAATACCGTCATGAAGATGGATAGAAGTGGCATTGGATATATGGCAAGTGTAGAGAAGAAGAAGGCTCAAGCTCAACACCAACAATCAAAGCCAAAGCTAAAGCTAAAGAGATGTTTTGAGTGTGGACAAGAAGGCCACTTTGCTCATGAGTGTCAAACTCCACCACCACAACCCTTGCCCAAGCATGCTAGACCCTTTGCTTTCAATGCTCACTACATGCTTAGAAAAGATTCTAGTGGAAAGATGAAAGTCATGTTCTTAGGACCCCCCAACAAGAGTAGGCCTAAGAAGATTTGGGTGGCTAAGTCACTTGTTGAGAAGGTGAAGGGCCCTCAACAAGTTTGGATCCCTAAAGCTTGAATCTCTTGTGTGTAGGTGAACTACAAGACCGGTGGAAGTCATTGGGTTATTGATAGTGGTTGCACTCAACATATGACCGGTGATCCTCGTATGTTCACCTCACTAGATGAAGAGGTAGATGGACAAGAGAAAATAACATTTGGAGATAATTCAAAGGGCAAGGTTAAAGGATTGGGCAAAGTGGTAATATCAAATGATCATTCCATCTTCAATGTGCTCTATGTTGCTTCATTGAGCTTCAACTTGCTATCCGTTGGGCAATTGTGTGATCTTGGCTTCCAATGCTTATTCATCGAGAAGGAGGTTATTGTATCCAAAGTAGATGACAAACAAGTGATATTCAATGGATTTAGATTCAACAACTTATATCTAGTTGACTTCACCTCCGAAGATACAAACTTGAAGACTTGCCTATTCACCAAAACAACACTTGGGTGGCTATGGCATAAAAGACTTGCTCATGTTGGGATGAGCTCACTCAAGAAGCTTATGAAGAATGATTTGGTGAGAGGGTTGAAGGATGTGAAGTTTGAGAAGGACAAGCTTTGTAGTGCATGTCAAGCCGGCAAGCAAGTTGCAAACACTCATCCAACCAAAGCTTTCATGTCAACCACAAGAGTGCTAGAACTCCTACACATGGATTTATTTGGACCAACAACATATAAGAGTTTGGGAGGAAATCTCTATTGTCTTGTGATTGTGGATGACTATTCAAGGTATGCATGGGTGTTCTTCCTTCATGATAAATCCAAAGTTGCATCTTGTTTCAAGAAGTTTGCCAAGAGAGCTCAAAATGAATTTGAAGTGAAGCTCAAGAAGATAAGAAGTGACAATGGTAAAGAGTTTGACAACACAAATATTGAATCATATTGTGATGAAGTTGGAATCAAACATGAAGTCTCTGCAACCTATACTCCTCAACAAAATGGTGTAGTTGAGAGGAAAAACCGGACTTTGATCACTCTTGCAAGGACAATGCTAGATGAGTACAACACCCCCGAAGCTCTATGGGCGGAAGCAATCAACACCACATGTTATGCATCCAACCGCCTATTTCTTCAAAAGTTCCTTGTCAAGACACCGTATGAGTTGCTCAATGGGAAGAAGCCGGACGTCTCCTTCTTTAGGGTGTTTGGTTGCAAGTGCTACATCTACAAGAAGCGGCAACACCTAGGGAAGTTTCATAGATGTTGTGATATAGGTTTTCTTGTTGGTTACTCATTGAAGTCCAAAGCATATAGAGTATTTAATCATGCCACCAGCTTGGTTGAAGAAACATATGATGTGGAATTTGATAAATCTAATGGCTCCCAAGGAGCACATGAGAATCTTGATGATGTAGGTGATGAACCATTGAGGGAGGCTATGAAGAACATTCTGGTGGGAGACATCAAGCCAAAAGATGATGAAGATGATGTACAAGTCATTGACCAACCTTCTTCATCAAATGTACCACAAGATGGTGAAAAAGATGGGAGAGTGAAAAATGAAGATACTCATATCTCTCATGAGCAAATGGTGGTACAAGCACAAGATGTTGATGCTCCACAACCTCCTCCTCAAGTGGTCAATAGAAGAAATACACCTCTCCTACAAGATTATCCACAAGATCTCATCATAGGGAGTCCATCAAAGGGTGTAATGACTCGATCTCAAAAACTTATGTCATTTATTGCTCATCACTCTTTTGTCTCTTGCTATGAGCCTACCAAGGTAGAAGAAGCTCTTAAAGATCCAGATTGGATCAATGTCATGCATGAAGAGTTGAACAACTTCACTCGCAATGAAGTTTGGACTCTTGAAGAGCGACCAAAAGGTGCAAGAGTCATTGGAATGAAGTGGGTGTTCCGGAACAAGCAAGATGATCAAGGTGTTGTTGTGAGGAACAAGGCAAGACTAGTTGCAAAGGGGTTCTCTCAAGTTGAAGGTTTGGATTTTGGAGAGACCTTTGCACCGGTTGCAAGATTAGAAGCCATCCGTATCCTTCTTGCATATGCATCACATCATGAAATGAAACTATATCAAATGGATGTGAAAAGTGCTTTTTTAAATGGCTTTATAAATGAACTAGTCTATGTTGATCAACCTCCCGGGTTTGAAGACCCTAGATATCCTAATCATGTTTATAGGTTGTCCAAGGCACTATATGGGCTTAAGCAAGCCCCAAGAGCTTGGTATGAGCGCCTTCGGGACTTCCTCATTGAGAAGGGCTTCACCATTGGGAAGGTCGATACCACACTATTCACCAAGAAGCTTGATGGGCATATCTTCATTTGTCAAGTATATGTTGATGATATCATCTTTGGATCATCAAATGAAGACTTATGTAAAGAATTTGGTGAATTGATGTTGAAGGAGTTCAAGATGTCAATGATTGGTGAGCTTACATTCTTTCTTGGTTTTCAAGTCAAGCAAATGAAAGAAGGTATCTTCATCTCTCAAGAGAAATATACAAAAGATCTTATCAAGTGATTCAAGATGGATGAATGTAAGCCAATCAAGACACCAATGCCTACAAATGGACATCTCGACCTAGATGAGGGAGGTAACCCGGTTGATCAAACTCTCTACCGTTCTATGATTGGTAGCTTGTTATATTTAACCGCATCTAGGCCCGACATCATGTTTAGTGTGTGTATGTGTGCTAGATTTCAAGCTAGTCCTAAGGAAACACATTTAATTGCCATAAAAAGAATCCTTAGGTATCTTAAGCACACACCAAGCATTGGTCTTTGGTATCCCAAAGGAGCTTTATTTGAATTAATTGGCTATTCCAATTCGGATTACGCCAGATGCAAAGTTGATAGAAAGAGCACATCCGGAGGGTGCCATTTGCTTGGTAGATCACTTGTGTCTTGGTCCTCCAAGAAACAAAATAGTGTGGCTTTGTCCACCGCCGAAGCGGAATACATTGCCGCGGGTGCTTGTTGTGCACAAATATTATACATGAAACAAACTTTGCTAGACTATGGAGTAGTTCTAGAGAAAGTACCTCTTTTGTGCGACAATGAAAGTGCGGTAAAACTTGCAAATAATCCGGTTCAACACTCTCGCACCAAGCATATAGATATCCGCCATCACTTTCTAAGAGATCATGTGGCTAAAAATGATATATCACTAGAAGGTGTAAGATCCGAAGATCAATTAGCGGATATCTTCACTAAGCCGCTAGATGAGGCTACATTTTGTAGATTGCGGAATGAGCTCAATGTACTTAATTTTAGTAACTTCACTAAAAATTGAGCTTGTGTTGTCCCTTGCATTCATTGTAATATACAACATGTGTAATTTGTAGCAATGCATATAGGGCTTGTCTAACATGGTTAAGATAACCGCCCAAAAGCGTGTGAAGAAGCTTAACCTTGGATCAAACTTGACAAGCAACTAGATTTACTTACAAGTAGTGCATATGCATGAATGTTGTTTTGTTGTTTTGTTCCATTTGCCCTCTTGTTGCCTATTTTCTTAAAAAGAATTATAGCCTAAGGCAAAATATTTTGAAAAACATGAGGGTTTGAGAGAGGTCACTCACATCAGTCCCAATTGGTGTTTATTTGGATCTTATTCAAGTTGGGACTTGATTGGGAACAGACAGCGCGAAGGAAGTTTGAAGATTTGCTGGAAAAGATGCACCGGACGCTGCACCGGACGCTGCTGTCCAGCGTCCGGTCAGTTCACAGGAGGTGAACTGCTGGTGAAGGAGTGACCGGACGCTGCGTCTGTGCATCCAGTCAGGAAGGGTTTAGCGTCTGGTTGATCGAAGGGTGCACAAGTTGTACTGACCGGACCCTGCCTGCATCCGGTCATAGACCACCGGACGCGTCCGGTCCCAATTCCAGAGGATTTGGACCTCTCTGGAATCGATCGGACGCTGGGTGGTAGCGTCCGGTTGCTACCACCGGAGCGTCCGGTCAGTGGATCTCGCATGACTTCAGGACTCTTTTCGGTTTCCTTTTCTGTTGCGTTTGGGGGATTACTTAACCGCTGCCGTACCCCTATTTGCCCCTCAACTCGTTTTTGCCCTAGCCCGAGCCACCGCCTCCTCAGCTCGCCAGCCGCGCGCCTCCGTGCCCCTGCCTCGCCGCACCACCGCAGCTCGTGCGCCACCATGCCAACGCCGGCCCGTCGCAGCCACCGAGCTTCCCTTGCCACCACTGCTCACCCGCGCCAGCGCCACCACGCCAGCACACCTCGCCGCGCTGCCGCCGTAGCTCGCGCACCACCGCGCTCGCCCAGTCATCTCGCCACTGCGTCACCCGAGAGCCCGCTGCCAAGTCTCACCGCATCATCTCAAGCCGTGTGCCCTTGCCCTACCACCTCCTTGATTGGTAAGGCAAGATTCATTTTTTCAATCTTGATCTCTACTTTGTGACCTAGATCATTTTTTTCAATGCACTGATTCCCCATTGCAATTCAGGGCCTTTGACCTAACCCTAGCTCAGTTCCGAGGATCCCCTACGTGTCATCTTATCTTTTCTCAGTTCGCGGATTGTCAGGTAGAAAGCCATTCGATTCAAGTTCGCATCTACATTGCTTTCTCTATTAGGGTTTTGCATCTATTAGACATATTGTATTTATCTGTATATCCATCTATTCTATCGTGCAGCGAGTCAGTTCCGTTGTGGTTCTTCTGGCAGTTGGCAGTCAACTCGGAGCCAAGCTCGCGAGTAAGGATCGAGGCCAAGCCTCGAAAGCGGTAGTTTGATAGTTCATCTTCATCAGCGGTAGTTCATCATCTTGTCAGTTCAGATGGCTTGCATCAAGAACGTTGGTGGTGGCCCAGGTGATGATGATCGGAGGCCCCCACCTCGCCAGCTAGCCGGATCGAAGGGCAAGTCAACCAAGCAGGTGACATCCAAGAAGTGGAAGCACCCCGATGCAGAGACAGCGAGAGCAGCAGCTATTGCAGAGGCCGCAGAGCGTGCCGAGAGAGGTGGTGCCCGCAGCGGAGTTGTCATTGCAGATCAGCCAGTTTCACCAACAGTCAGAGCTACGATTGAGGAGGTTGAGCGTCGTCATGGTAGTCCAGCTGGGACTGCCACGTTTGTAGGACGACGGGTTGCCATTGAGGAGGGTCCATCAGCACAGCAGCAGCCTCCACCAGTAGAGCCTCAGCCAGCCCAGGAGACTTAGGAGGGTTAGGAGACCAAGCCGACACCTCAGCTACGCCACTCGAGTCGCACCAGTGCTACAGTTCCACCAAGGCTAGTCACATAGTGCAGAGGTTCACGTCCTCCGCCCAGACCTCAGGGTCCGCCTCTAGTGGTTCACCTCGACTTGAGGGCCGCCACCACCAGACAGGTTCAACAGCTGCGATTTGTTGAGTTTGAGGTTTGGTTTCCTCCAAGGAGGGATGAGAGAGCAGCTGAGGGTTTCTACACGCCACTGCAGGAGGATTTCTACAATGCTTATCTCAATAGTGGGGCAGTGTTTAGATCTCAGAGAGTTTGTCAGATAGAGTCTATTGTGGCAGCAGTCGG
The DNA here is from genome assembly GCF_019320115.1 of Miscanthus floridulus. Lineage (NCBI taxonomy): Eukaryota > Viridiplantae > Streptophyta > Magnoliopsida > Poales > Poaceae > Miscanthus > Miscanthus floridulus. The sequence continues at coordinate 29,402,674 of NC_089595.1, forward strand.
AGAGAGCATTCGGCCATACTTGTCATATTTGCCAGGACTGACAGATTTGATTGGATGGATGGGGATATATGTACCATCTTGGGTTCGTTAGTTCTATGCTTCACTCTTCATCGATCCACATCATAGGTTTATTCACTTTGCTTTCAGAGGCAAAGACTACAGAGTGATGAGTGGCAGGGTCAGAGAGATACTGAGACTACAGGAGCAGCCTATCAAGATGCATGAGGTTTGCTATGGACAGCAGGGACCTCCCAGGCGTCCTCATGGAGGACTGGTACCCCCTACAGATTTAGTACGCCATTGCTTCAAGGAGCCCTTTGGTGAGGAGTCGAGCAGGAACCCCAGTGACTTGACTCCTACAGCGAGAGTGTTAGAGGCCATCATCAGGACGACACTACTTCCTAGGTTGGGATACAGGGAGGGCCTGACTCGCTTATAGCTCTAGCTTCTCAATGCCATCATGCAGCAGACAGTATTTGATATCTGGGATCTCCTGCTTTCAGAGATGGAGGACACAATAGCTGAGGGATTCAAGGGTCGCAGGCAGCTTCCCTATGCTCACTGGATCACGTTCCTCATCCGTAGAGTAGTGCTTGATAAGCCTCCTGGCATGATGGATGAGTATACAGGTGCCACCACAGAGTTCCCAGCTTACAACCTATCACAGAGGATCAGACACACCACTCCTCAGGCACCCAGACAGCCTAGCCATCGTCCCAACGTGCCTAAGTCCGCAACTCAGCAGGGTGAGATCATCAGAGGGATTGCAGCCACTGAGGAGGAGGAGCTAGAGGCACAGCAGGAGGTGAGCGAGTACAGTGACAGCTCTGATGACGACTACCAGCCTATACCTCAGATGCCTCCACGCAGACACGATGTAGAGGCCGGTAGCTCTAGTTCTGCTCCACCTGCTCCGCAGACAGACCCCGCTCTCATTGCTATTCTTGAGCGGATGCAGCAGGATCAGACACGATAGGCACAAGAGACAGCTGCCAACTTCGCACAGTTTCAGGCTCGTTAGGACGAGTTTCAGCGGCAGCAGCAGCTCCTTCAGCACCAGCAGTTACTTATGCAGCAGCAGCTCATGAGATTCATGCAGCATGTAGTGACAGCCATTGGGGTCCCACTGCCACAGCCTTCGCCCCAGCTTGCACAGCCTCCTACCACTTCGACGACTCCAGCAGTACAGCCCAGTGGGCTCCAGAGTCAGGGACAGCCTCCAGCTCAGTTTGCTTCACCTCTTGTACAGGTGTCCCAGTGGTTAGCCTCACTTGGTGTTGCCATGCAGTTCACTCCTTATCACACGGGCTTCTCACCAGAGCAGACTTCCTCGCTATTCGTGCCTGAGACGTTAGTCTCCAGGAGTCTTGGAGCATCCTTTAGCGAGTTGACCGGCATGCCTACTCCGCCTCATATGCATACCGCCGGTCCGTCTACAGCAGCTCTAGTCGCAGTGACTACTCAGAGGCTCCCCTCGTCTGTCGCCTCGTCCGATCCTACGATTGACATACTTGCAGCTTCACAGGCAGCACCAGCCCCAGCTCAGACCCAGACCGCTTCAGCGACACTTCCTACTTCAGAGGGTCAGTCAGTTCAGAGCTCAGGGTCAGATGATGATGGCGCCCAGTTCCATCTTGCTCCACGTACTTCAGCGCCCGACTCGTCCGCTGCAGCCCCACCGACCGACCCTTAGGTTTTGGTGTTTGACGCCAAAGGGGGAGAGGGTTTGAGTATGTAGACTCAGGGGGAGCGAGTTTTAGGGGGAGCTAGTTATCTAGTATTAATTTATTATATACATTTGGAGTTTAATTTGTGTGATACACTATTACTTATGCATTCGTGTGTTTACTTTCATGCATACTATTATATATATATGTGATAGTGCTATCTACGTGATTATGATATTTGACATGTGTGTTTTCTACTTTGTATTATCTATATGTCATATCATTTGTGATGCTCATTTGCTTTTGCTTCCGCATTTATCCTTCGAAGCAAATGAGCTTTGTTACTCGTACTCATGCTTAATTCATATTCTTTGAGTACATTGTGGTGGCTTGGGTCATATAAGCTTGCCTAACTCTTTTGTTCTTATCGACAAAAGCTTATATGAACCAAGCCCTTCAAAAACCTCACTCTTTAACATACTCGAGGTGGTATTGTCATCAATCACCAAAAAGGGAGAGATTGAAAGCATCTAGGCCCCTAAGTGGATTTCGGTGATTAATGTCAATACAAGTTTACTATGACTAACATGTGTTTTGCAGATGCAATTAAGTTAGGTCATGGTAATGGAGATCGATTGGGCAATCGAGGTTGTCATGCCCCTACGATGGAAATCGTTTTGGTTTTCAAAGGATGGACGACAAGGTTAAGAATAACTAGTTCTAAGTGTCAATTGAAGTTGGAGAGACACTTAGAGTAGTTTAGGACTTTGTTTTTCCTTTGGCCGTACTATGAAGGGGGGTATGAACGGGTAGCTTGACCTAGTTGAGTCTAGTGAGTTAGGTGTGGTGCACACTTGTTAAAACTAGCTCTAGGTAGCTCCTATAAATGCCTAAGATCCTCTGGAGCAAACTTCATTCACATATGATTGAAAGTTGGAAGTGAATGAAGGGTTAAATACTGACCGGACGCTGGCTCCGGTGCGACCGGACGCTGGCCGCAGGGTCCGGTCAGCTTATTTGACTGAGGAGAACAAGTCTGGAGTGACCGGACGCTGGAAGGTCGTGTGATCGGACGCTGAGGGCCAACGTCCGGTCGACTCCAGTAAGGGTCCAGACTTGAGAAAGTGCGACCAGACGCGTCCGGTCAGTGGTGACCGGACCCTGTGTATCCAGCATCCGGTCGTTTACAGTAAGCATCCAAGAACAACCGGACGCGTCCGGTCGGTACTGACCGGACCCTGACAGCGTCCGGTCATCACGTGAAAACTGTTGCGTGGGTTGAACTGACCGGAGAGTCCGATCAAAACGATCGGAGCGTCCGGTCACCCCGCAGAAGCTCATAACGGTTCATTTTTCAGGCTGCCTTATAAATAGAAGCTCCACTCGTGAGTGGAGTCACTTTTGCTCATTTCAACAGCTGAGAAACACGTTTGTGAGTGCCAAGAAGAGTAAGGTCCTAGTGAGGTGTTTGTGATTTGAGAATCCAAGAGTGAAACCTCATTAGTGAATCAAGAGTAGACAAGTGTGCATCCATCTTCTCATTAGGCTTCGCGTGGTCAAGTGAGAGTTCGTGCTTATTACTCTTGGTGATCGCCATCACCTAGACGGCTTGGTGGTGATTGGGAGCTTGGTGATCACCCGGCGGAGTTTGTGGGTGACCCAACTCAAGTTGTGAGCGGCTTTGGGTGATTTATCGTGACGGAGTGTCGAAGAATCAACCCATAGAGAGCACTTGATCCTTGCGCGGATCAAGGGGGAGCTACACCCTTGCGCGGGTGCTCCAACGAGGACTAGTGGAGAGTGGCGACTCTCCGATACCTCGGCAAAACATCGCCGCGTTCCTCTCTCCATTTACTTTGAGCATTTACTTTAAGTATTTACTTTGAGCAATTCAATACTTGTCTTTACATTCATAGAATTGCTATGCTAGAGTAAGTTTGGAACATAGGTTGCAAGTCTTTTGTGCGTTGATTTGATAGAAACACTTTTCTAGGCACAAGGGGTTAATAGGGCTATCCGTAGGATTTGATTATTGCAAGAAAATTTAGAATTAGCCCAATTCACCCCCCCTCTTGGGCATCTTGATCCTTTCAATAGAAATACGAAACCCTATAAAAACAAGCAATTAGGTACGAAATCAGAATCGAAGGCTTTCTACCTAACGAATCGGTGAATCGACGAGAAGAGGAATGAAACGGGGAACCACCGGAAATCCTAGGGTTAGGGTTCGTGGTGAGTAGTGAATCGATGGCCGTGCAATGTAATGAGGAAACTAGATGTGGCACTGATCGGCACTGCAATGGCTTGGGCACGAGCTTGGTGGTGTTAGGGCAGGAGCTACGAAGGCACTAGGGCGGGGGCCCAGGCACTGCGGTGGCGCTGCGATTGTTGTAGAGGATGGCGTGGTGGTGAGCGAAGCTGGCAGGGGAGCAAGGCGGCTCAGGCGCGGGAGCCGCGCGGTGGTGCGTGGCTGAGCGCGGCGGTGGCGTTGGCATGGGAGCTGAGCGGCGTTGGCGCGGGAGCGAGCGGTGGCGCGCGAGGCCGGCGCGAGCGCAGTCGCGGGCGCAGGGCGGCGGCGGTGAATCCGACAGCTATGGCGTGATGCGGCGGCTCGGGGATGACGGTGCGGCGAGGATAAAGATTAGGTCAACGCGCGCTTGGATTATTGGGGGTCCCCCGCGGAGTAGAAAAGGAAACGGAGAAAGAATCCGGGTCCCGCATGATTTCTACTGATCGGACGCTCCGGTGGCAGCGACCGAACGCTGCCATCCAGCTTCCGGTCGATTCCAGTAAGGTCCAAAACCTTTGGAATTGCAACCGGACGCGTCCGGTGAACCCCGACCGGATGCAGCCAGAGTCCGGTGCAAGCAGTCTCCTTCGTCTTCGATCGACCGGACACTGGATCGCCTTCTGACCGGACGCTGGGAGAACACTGTTTCAGCGTCCGGTCACTCCTTCAGCAGCAGTTCACCTCCTGCAAACTGACCGGACGCTAGACTTCAGAGTCCGGTGCAGCGTCCGGTCACTCTTTTTCCAGCAAATTTTTAAAGTCTTCATGCTGCCTGTTCCCAATCAAGTCCCAACTCAAATAAGATCTAAATAAACACCAATTATAATTGAAAATTTCTCTCCTCCAATTATTTATCTATTACTCTCTCTTGACCCATTTTTTGTGATCCACTCCTGGAGCATAAGAGTCCTAACCGATCTTACTAAGAGTAGTAATATGTGATTGATTAGACATAAGACTACTAGAGGTAAGACTAAGAGTTCTTATTGGTTTAATGTCTTATTTTGGATCCGTGCTCATACAAGTTAAAATTGCATGTATCTGGTCATTGTACATTGACAAAATCTGATTTCTAGACGTATTGGAATAGACCAATTTCAAGACATTGAAACATATGACGCAAGTTGTACACTGTTGAGAAATGCATGGGCATGTCTGCTACTAGTCTACTATACTTAATAAAAAATTAAAAAGGAGAAAAATTCTTCCTCTGTCTCTCGGTCTATCTCTCTCTCCTCCATCCGTCCATGCCTATGCTCCTGACTCCCTTGAGCATAAGAGCTTTGGTCAGTTTTATTAAGAGTAGTAGTATGATGAATTAAAGATGAAAACCGTCATATCCGTGATCCATACTATACAAGTAAAAGTAGTGTGCGTCTAGCCATGGTATAAAATTTGATTCTAAAGCATATTGAAATAGATGAAGGCAAGCCGAACCTACAACTTACTATGTGCATGTTTATATACTACTCTCCTCCGTTCCAAATTATAAGTCGCTTTTAACTTTTTTGGTATATCCATTTTGCCATACATCTAGATATAATAATATGTTTAGATACATAGTAAAATGAATGAACCAAAAAAGTCAAAACGATTTATAATTTGAAACGGATAGAGTAGCTTTGATAAGAAAATAATGAGTACATATGACTCTAAAGATCAGTTTGGCAAAGCTGTGGCTCGTGTGGAGTAGTTTCTCTTGTAAAGATGAAACCCTTTAAAAAAAAATAGTTGACAAAAAAAAGAACTCTAATAATAATTTTGTAATAATTTATATGAAGTTTATGAAACATCAAAAGAAGTCATGTGTTTTAGGCTCTGGCTTCTCAATATAAAAATGGTTATTGCTCTTTTGAAACGCTTGTAATATGGGTGTCCGATCCTTATGGCTAACCAGAAAAGTACAGGCTGTAAAATCCTGCATGATGTGCAGAAGGTTTCGATACTTTCGTTCTGGAGGGAATAGCGAGCAAAAGGCTTAAAGAAAACTTATGTTTTTGAATTATACGAAGCCGGTTAACAAAAAAATTCCATGGATATTTGAACCTGGGCAAGAGCCGTTTGCCTATTTAGTTACTGGGGTGAAAATTTTAGGTATCACATCAAATGTTTTATGGGAATGTCGAAAGGGGTGTTCGGATACTAATAAAAAAAACTAATTACATAACTCGTCTGAAAACCGCGAGACGAATTTATTAAGCCTAATTAATCCGTCATTAGCATATGTTCACTGTAGCACGTCATTGTCAAATCATTGATTAATTAGGCTTAAAAAATTCGTCTCGTAAATTTTTCATCAATCTATGTAATTAGTTAGTTTTTTCATCTATATTTAATATTTCATATATGTGTCAAATATCTGATGTGACTGAGATGAAAAATTTAAAAGAGGAATTAAACGAGACCTAAAGGCCTTGAAGAAAAAATACTGCACGTCCATATTCACCCGTGCGAAACCGCCGTATCTCCGTCCCATCCAAATTACCAATGTCCCGTGCTACTACCCCGTTCAGCACCGGCCCTCCTTTGCTACCCCCAGTTGGAACGCCGCCGCCTATATAAACCTCCTCCACCTTCGAGACCATGGCTACGTTTAGTTCACGAATTTTAGAAATTTAGCTACAGTAGCGTTTTTGTTTTTATTTAGCAATTATTATTTAATTATGGACTAATTAGGGCAGTTCTAATGAAAGAAACTAGTAGTTTCTATAACATAGGATACCGCACAAAAAAAAGTACTGCTTTCCAACCCATGGTTTCTATGAATAATAATTATTTTCTCTTTCTCTCTCCCAACTCTATCTTCTTCCTTCAATGGGAGTGCGACACGAGCTCCCTAGAAACTGGTGGTTTCTCCCCAATGGCGATTTCATGGTTTCTTGGTGCATTGGGTCAAGAGTAGACCTGATTTCTTCATGAAGAAACCATTTCTATGATTTTTGCTCTCTTTCTTCATTAATTACGTTGGCATGTCAGCGTTTTGCCTACGTGGCAAGTCATTTAATGAGGATATAAACCATCATCAATGCATCATTGGGACTGCCCTTAGGCTTAAAACGTTCGTCTCGTAATTTTCAACCAAACTGTGTAATTAAATTTTTTTTTCATCTACATTTAATGCTCCATATATGTATCGTAAGATTCGATATAATATCTACTGTAGCAATTTTTGGATTTTTTTTTTTTTTGACTAAACAAGCACCAACTCCCTCCCTCCCCTCCCGTTCGCCAATTCGAAATCGACTGTGTGCGTGCGTGGCTGCGCGCAAAACTCTCGACTGCAACCCCCCCCCCCCCCCCCCCCCCCCCCCCCCCTCCGCGCCGCCGCCGGGTCCCCCCTAGGGTTTCGCCGCGATGTCGCTCCGGCCGAGCGAGCGGGAGCAGATGCGGAAGGGCAACTACAAGCAGACGGTGGACGCGGAGGAGAGCCGCCGCCGCCGCGAGGGCCAGATGGTGGACATCCGCAAGGCCAAGCGCGAGGAGAGCCTCCAGAAGAAGCGCCGCGACGGCTTCCCCGCCTCCGCCGCCGGCGCCGTCCCGCCCATGGGCCACTCCACCGCGCTCCAGCAGAAGGTGCGGCGCTGCCCTGGCTCGCTCCCGATCTGATCCGGCCCCCCTTCGTTAGGGTGTGGGAGACGGGGGTGGTACTCGATCTGACGGGTTCGGATCTGATTCTCTCCTTGTTGTCTGCTTGTGCAGCTCGATGGCTTGCCGGCGATGGTGCAGGACCGTCCTCTCCAACGACCCCGCCGTGCAGCTTGAGGCCACCACGCAGTTCAGGAAGCTGCTCTCCATAGGTGAGATTCGGATCTTATGTGCAGTTACCGTTTCCGGATGGATAGAGTTTAGCGGTGAGATTTGGGCGATTTGTCAGAGTAGTATTAGGCCATGCGTGAGGGTATCTGCGTATGGCCAGTTCTAGGTGCTAAGGTAACTGTCGTATACGTGTCTTAGACTTGTGGCTAGGTGCTTAAAGGTAACTGTCGTATATGGTATACGTGTCTTAGACTTGTGGATTGCAGGGTGGCAAAATTAGTTGTTATACCCTCCCATTTTTCGACTACTACTGCTTAAATTTACTGTCCAGAAAACACACACACAAACCCTACCATATGGCCTCCGCAACGTGCTTATGACCATGTGTGCCAGGAAGTTTGTTTAAAAAAAAAGTTATGCTCCCGAAAGCAATTGATTTCATGAATAATTATTCTATTTTTTCAGTAGTGTTCTGCTGGCTGCTGGGGCAATTATTGTTGCATCCATGTATATATAGTTGTTTCAGTAGTATAGCTTGTTTCAGTAATTTTTGAGCCTGGTGAGAATGGGCTAAAAAAGGTTATGGAGGCTGCATGTCTCTTCATATTCTTGTACATCCTAGATTACAGCTTTTATTATCCTGTGGGATTTTTGTATTTGCTGGTGAATCTAGATGAGCCCATGATACTCCGTTCTTAACTCCATTGCAACTTTTATATGAAAGTTGTCAAGTGGTACCTTGCTGCTTGACTATTCTTTCAATTTCTCTAGAGCGTAGTCCACCAATTGAGGAGGTGATCAGCACAGGAGTGGTGCCCCGATTTATTGAGTTCCTTACACGTGAGGACCATCCCCAACTCCAGGTCTGGGAAACAGTCGCACTGATCAAATCATATGGCTTCACTTTATTTTCTCTCTTATTAATTCGGTGGCAACTTGCTATGTATATAACTTATGCTGCAGTTTGAGGCTGCATGGGCGCTCACCAACATTGCCTCAGGCACATCAGAGAACACCAAGGTGGTGGTTGAGAGTGGTGCTGTGCCCATCTTTGTCAAGCTCCTCAACTCCCACAGCGAGGATGTTCGTGAACAGGCATGCACTGAATTACAAGAGTTACTCTCTTCTATACGAGACTTATGTAGAGTGATGCTTAGGTTCTTTCTTTTCTTTTCTTTTTTCTTTTGTTTTGCAGGCTGTGTGGGCTTTAGGTAATGTTGCTGGTGACTCCCCGAAGTGCCGTGATCTGGTGCTTGGCCATGGTGGGCTATTCCCCTTGCTGCAGCAGCTTAATGAGCATGCTAAGCTCTCGATGCTCAGGAACGCCACATGGACTCTCTCCAACTTCTGCCGTGGGAAGCCACAAGCCAAACTTCGATCAGGTTTTTATCTGGGATTGTTTCTTTTTGTTGTGTTGGCCAAAGTTGATTCTTTGAATGATATTGTTTTGTTGATGCTTTAGTAGGTCAAACCAGCATTGCCAGCACTGCAGCGCCTTATCCACTCTCAGGACGAGGAGGTCCTAACTGATGCTTGCTGGGCTCTCTCATACCTATCTGATGGGACTAATGACAAAATCCAAGCTGTTATTGAATCTGGCGTATTCCCTCGCCTTGTGGAACTTCTGATGTAAGTGCAATTTTTATATATATATGTTTTCTCTGTAGCATTCTAAAGTTTTACCATGATCAATGATTGAAATCATAACACCTGAATATTTATTTAGGCATCCTTCGGCCTCTGTACTCATTCCTGCTCTGCGCACGGTGGGTAACATTGTAACTGGGGATGACATGCAGACTCAGGTAAACTCAATTGGCAAGTTGGACCTCCTTTTTAATGCTTTCGTTTTTTCCCTACATTGATGTATATCCTGCTGTTGCTAAATTAATGCAAGTCAGAATGTGTTGTCATCTGTTAAAATCAGTCTACCCTTGTATTGATGTTCTTGACTCCGTGATGTAGCTGCAATACTGGCCTAGACTAGATTTGAAAGCTTCTTTTGTCCTGGGTAGCATTGTAGATGTTGAAGACATGATTAGTCATGGTGACCATATGGGTCCATGCTGGTGTCAGACAGGGGGAAGTCGCATCAGCGTGTACATTGTCATACTAGTTTGTTTAATTGGGGCTACAAGTTTGATTAAACAGTTTTATTTGCTAGATACATTATCTAGCAGTCAAATCAATATTGTCATGGAGCAGAAACTTGTACACACACACACAAGAAATAACATGTATTATATTATATTATTTCGTTCATATCTATATGTTAGTGTCTCTCCCCCTCTCTTCTTGTATCTATACTTCTGCCCTTTCAGGGCATCTCTCTATACACTTCATGATTCTTCCAGCCTAAGTTACCTGATTGGATCTCCTGTAGAGATGGATCTACTTTTTAAAAAATTATCCATACTAAGTTGATGTTGAATCAATTGGCTGATTTGTTAAATCTAAGGTTCTAGTTCCTTTGAAATTGTTCTTTGTTATAGTTCAAATGCTAGTTTATAAGTACAAATGCACTTTCACAGCACTGTTTAGAAAGGTCCTATTGGTTGTAGGTCTTGGCAATGACAGATTGCTAAGCTAACTTTTAACACAGTACATGTAATTGGTCATGTTACCCCGCAAAAAAAAAATGGTCATGCTGATTTCCAGCCTTGATGACAAGAATTCCTTGCCAATTTCATTGAAATAAATATTCAAAATTAGCTTTCCACACTGTTGTACCATATTGACGGAATATATTCCACTGAACCTAAGTATTTCTCCTTCCTGCAGTGTGTCATTGACAATCAAGCACTTCCATGCCTTTTGAACCTCCTGACTACCAACCACAAGGAAAAGCATCAAGAAAGAAGCATGCTGGACGATCTCAAACATCACAGCTGGTAACAGGAAACAGATTCAGGTTTGTCTGCTTAAAGTTCTGTTGATAAATCAAGTCTTTTATTTACAATCATGGGCATATTTGAATTGAATTAGCTTATGGTATTTCTTTTAAAAAGTTGATATTTCACTTGAAAATTGTTTCAATAAACAAACATTTTCTCCCATAGTCCCAGTAACTTCAATGATATCACCTGGTTGGTTTCTTCTTATTGAACTGCTCTGTTCTGTTTGGTTTCTTTCCTAAATTACTATCATATGGTTACAGGCCTGTGATCAATGCAAACATAATTGCACCTCTGGTGCAACTTCTGCAAACTGCTGAATTTGACATCAAGAAAGAAGCAGCGTGGGCAATTTCAAATGCCACTTCTGGTGGCACACATGATCAGATCAAGTATGTAAACATGTAATTTTAACATTATCTTCTAAGTTTGTTGTATTATTTGTAAGTAGCATGCTTCATTTAAAAAAAAACATATGTGATAACATTGGCTACTGTACAAAATGTAGGTACCTTGTTGCCCAGGGTTGCATTAAGCCACTCTGTGACCTCCTTGTCTGCCCAGATCCCAGAATTGTAACAGTTTGCTTGGAGGGTCTTGAGAACATCTTGAAGGTTGGCGAGGCAGAGAAAAACCTTGGTGGAGGCGATGTCAATGTCTACGCACAGATGATTGATGATGCTGAGGGCCTGGACAAGATTGAGAACCTGCAGAGCCATGACAACACCGAGATATATGAGAAGGCTGTCAAGATGCTCGAATCCTACTGGCTGGAGGAGGAAGACGATGCCATGCCCTCAGGCGACAATCCTCAGAATGGCCTCAACTTTGGGAACCAGCCCTCTGTTCCATCAGGTGGATTCAACTTTGGCTGAAGGTATGCTCTCTCTCTAGCGGTCTTGAGTAAAAGATGGGTGGTGTACGGTGTGTGCAAATTCCGATTTCTGATGTGATATTGTACATGCAGATGCCCATTTGGAATGGCGACTGTGCCATTATGCCTTGGCTAGTGCTTGGGGCTAGTCAGAGGTGGGGTAGTCGCGTCGTCCAAGTCGTGGTTGGGTCCCATTGGTCTGGTCTCAGGGAGTCGTCATGTCGGTCCCAGTCAGCAGCAGGGTCAGTCCTTGGGCTGCATCACCAGTGGTGCAGCTTGGTCAGTGGTCAGTCTTCAAGGTCAGCGGGTTGGATCATTTGGGCTCTTGCTCCCACCACCACCTAATGGTGGGAAGCATGGAGTCGCAGGTGTTGTCGGGAGTTGGGTTTTGCCTCATATAGCACGAATGAATTATATTGTTTTACCTGTTTGATGAGGTAGAAAGCCTTGAAAGGTAGGGAATGTGTCGATTTTTGTCGAAGTGGTTCCTGTGCTGTATAACATGTTGCAATGAGTATTGGCACAACTTATAAGACATAACGGCCCCGTTCGCTTGGAGGAATTCTGAAGGAATCTGGATGAATCTGGAGGAATTTGTGAGAGGAAAACACTGTTTCGGATGAAAAAAAAGAAGCGGATCAAGCCGGATTTAAGGACACGTGAATGGGGCGAACGTCAAATGAGGTTTTGGGAGTCCCATTCTGGTCTCTTTGAGTCTAATTCATTGGTTTATTGTGTATTATACACAGGTTTGTGGTTCTGTCATGTCGTCTTGTCTGTTGTAGTCACTTGTCGTGTTTCCTTGCCTGTGTATTTGCCACTGTTTGAAAGTTCCATGCTTATCAAGAACAGTAGAAGGCCAGGGGTATTTGTGTGACATTTTTATGAGGTTATTATTATATGGTTCCTAGTTTTATGGTGGAACCTGATCTATCGTTGTATGACCATGACAAACCATTGGAATTTGGTGTAGCAACTGAATGGAATGAAATCAAAGAATGAATTTCCGTGCATGTCTGCTCTGTTTCATCTATATCGTGCATGTTAACTATTTATAAAATTGTGCTTTGGGCCGTGGAACATCTTGGACGTGTTTTTAATCGTGGCGATGCTTGTATGATGTGATGATTGCAACTGATCTCTTCCCAATCATGCTGGCAGCCCATGGCCCAATGATTGGCGTGCATGTGGGGCGCCAAACGGTTGCGGCTGCAGATTGTTTCCGGCTCTTGGATTATTTAGATTAGGGGGGTCAGGATAGTTTCCTGTTATGCCTAGCTATGTCTGATGTCATTATTTGCCGTGGTGGTAGGTCTCATCGCTGCTGCGACAATGCTAATAAGGTGCGACTGTGGGTGGGTGGCAATTGGCAATGGAGTCATGGCTGTGTGCTCCCCTTTTGTTCCCACCTTTCCCCTGATGTTTCCATTGTTTTGTTCCAGACCCTTTTCGTTCAAGGTTGGTTCGCAGCCTTTGGGCGTGTTTGGTTTGGGTCACTAAAGTTTAGTCACTAAAATACCAAACACCCATACTAAAAGGGGTCACTGAAGTTTAGAGGCTTTAGTCACCAAATGATAGCTAAAAGTTTGAGTTTTCTTTTGCTTTTTTTTAAAGTAAGGTCGCATTAAACTTTTAATGCAGGCAAATAGCCGGAGACCAGCACTTACAAATGTTAAAGATAATGAAAATGAACAATGATTTTTGGGAACAACCCTTGCTTTCATTGATCTCTTAGATATATATATACAAAGTGAAGGAGTGTGTCCGTACGGACACAACTGTTAGTGTCCAAAGGACATGTCCCTTTGGTGACAATGGTTAACTGTCTATACTAATCCTAACTGTCTCTATCAATGGATGAGATCATCCCTGTGAAACAATGTCGTTTGGATGGATGCGTCCCTTCGGCCAGGGGGTGCCATTTCACAACACTCCCCCTTGATCGAATCTTCCTTGAGATCAATGCAGCTGTAAGCTGAGATTCCTCGAAAAACCCTCTGGAAAAAATCTGAGGAATATGTATGTATAGATATGCCATAAAAACTCCTTTAAACCTTATTGAAAAATAAGGAGAAAATAGTATACATGTGTGTGATTTAAATAAACCACTATGTCATTGGTATTCCATTAAAAACCACAGTCGGAAAAAAATATTGGAGATACGACATATAGATAACTCCCCCAAAAACCATTTAGAAAAAATATGAGGAGCAATATAAAGTGATATGCCGCTAAAACTCCTGTAAAAATCCCAGTGGAAAAATTAGGAGAAAATATAACGACATATTATTGGTATTGCCTCTGGGATAACTCACATGAAAAACCTTTTCGGGGAAAACCATGGATGAGTTGTGAGGGCAATATGTGTCTTTGATATTTCCCACAAAAACCCCGGTGGGGAAAATAGGAAATATGACACATGCTTATGTTAATATTACCTCATTAAAAACTTTAACAAGAAACTTTGTGAGTAAAACTTGTGAAAGAAAAGAGTATAATATGACGCTGGTACAATGTTAACATTTAGGAGATATCTCCCCCTGATTCTGGCAAATCACAAAGTCGCCGCATACCAATTCCATGTACCAATTTTTGAAACACAGAAGTTGATAAGGACTTAGTAAATAGGTCAGCGAGATTATCACATGACTTGATTTGCAAGATGTTTATTTCCCCAGTTTTCTTGTAATTCATGGGGATAAAACAATTTAGGATCAATATGTTTAGTGATATTGCTCTTTATGTAACCTGTTTGCATCTGTGTAACACAAGCGGAATTATCTTCATAGATAATTATAGGTGATTCAATTGAACCAATACCACATGACTGTTGTATGTGGTTAATCATTCTGCGAAGCCATACACATTCTCGTGATGCCTCCGTATTGAGCAATAATTTTAGAATGATTAGTAGAGGTCGCTGTCAGAGTCTGCTTAGAAGACTTCCATGAAATAGCTGTACCTCCATGTAGGAATACAAATCCTGTTTGGAATTTTCCGTTATGAGGATCAGATAAGTAACCTGCATCAATATAACCAATCATACTGGGATCATAATTTTTCTTGAAGAATAAACCAATATCCTTTGTGCCATTAAGGTATCTGAGGATACCCTTCGCTTCCAGTCAATGACGGCTGAGTTGGGTCCGCACTATGCCTAGCTAGTAAGTTCACTGCAAATGCGATATCAGGCCTGGTGCAATTTGTAAGATACATAAGTGCACCAATGACACTGAGATATGGGATCTCTGGTCCCAACATCTTTTTCCTAATATCCCATGGTCTAAATGGATCTTTCCCTATTTCTAAGGAACGAACAACCATTGGAGTTTTATTAGGGTATGATTTATCCATATTGAATTTCTCCAATATTTTCTGGATATAGGCTGATTGATGCACTAAAATCCTTGAAGAATGGTGCTCAAGTTGTAAGCCTAGGCAATACTTGGTCTTACCCAAATCCTTCATCTCAAATTCCCTCTTTAGATGTTTGCGTGCTTCATCTATATCCTTTGGGCTGCCAATGATATTTAAATCATCAACATACACGGATATAATATAAAATCCCGTTCGAGATTTCTTAATGAAAACACATGGGCAATCATCATTGTTAGTGTATCCTTTCTTTAGAAGGAATTCACTCGGTCGGTTGTACCACATTCGTCCCAACTACTTCAAGCCATATAATGACTTTTGTAGTTTTACACAATACATGTTGCGATTTGCGTTTGGATTCAGAATTTGGATTCCACCGGGAACCTTCATGTATATGTCCGAATCAAGTGACCCATATAGATATGCTGTCACCACATCCATCAACTGCATAGATAGATGATTTTGAACCACTAATGATATTAAGTATCGGAAAGTAATTCCACTCATTACTGGAGAATAGGTTTCATTGTAATCAATGCCGGATCTCTGCGTGAACCCTTGTGCTACTAGCCTTGCTTTATATCTCACCACCTCATTGTTCTCATTCCGTTTCAGGACGAAAACCCATTTAAAGCCTACAGGAAAGACTTTAGAAGGTGTAGATATTGCAGATGTGAATACCCCTCTTCTAGTGAGCGAAGCTATCTCAGCTTGAATTGCTTCTTTCCATTGAGCCCAGTCCGAGCGCTTTTTGCACTCTGCCATGGTCTTGGGATCTGGATCATTGAGAAAGATTTCTACAATTGCTGCGGAGAAGTACATGTCGACAACAGTAGTCTTACGATCGTATGATTCTCCAGAATCTATGTAATTGATGGAAATTTCTTTCACCCCATTATTTGACTCAACATTTCCCAAAACTATGGAGTCAGGGTGTTCCGATATCCCAGGATCAGAATTTGGATGCACCGTTGATCCGGGTTGTGGATTTGGTCCCTGATGTTGGATTTTTATCCACTATTGGGTGTCTACCAACTTGAGGTTGATTTGGATTTACTGATTTCGGAGGATTTAGCCCTCGATGTCCTCGGACACTTACTTGTAGCATTATCCTTAGAAGCGGCCATACTTCTCCTCCTCTTCTTTGGAAGTGGGGGTTGAATGGTTTTTATTGGTACCTCCACTCTTTCAGGCGCATTGCGAGCAGGATAAGAGGATTTAGTGACACCCTTATAATCAGTAAATGCTTTCTGGCAGGATTATTTGCAATATGTTGTAAGTTTATGATTTTCTGAACTGTTGTTCAGTCTCTAGAGTACGTGGATCTGAGGGGGGAATGCCTTGGGCATTCCAGATGATTTCCTGGCATTCGTTTTGGTACTTAAAATCTCCCCCTAATGCCAGGAAATGGTCCTCATTAAATATGCAGTCAGCGTATCGAGCCGTGAATAAGTCCCCTGTAAGAGGCTCGAGGTAGTTGATAATTGATGGAGATTGATATCCCACATAGATACCAAGTTTCCTATGTGGACCCATAGAAGTACGCTTAGGAAGTGAGATTAGGTACGTATATAGCGCAACCAAATTTTCGCAGATGAGAAATATTTGGCATATTTCCCACGTACTAATTGCAATGGGGAGACTACGTGATATGCAGTTGGTCGCAATTGAATTAAGTCAGCAACATGTAAGACTGCATGACCCCAACATGAAGTTGGTAGGTTGCAATTTTGTAATAACGGTCTTGCAATGAGTTTAATTCTCTTAATAAGAGATTCTGCTAGACCATTTTGTGTATGGACATATGGGACAGAGTGCTGAACTTGAATTCCTAAAGTCCATACAATAATCGTTGAAAGCCTTTGAGAAAAATTCAGCAGCATTGTCCATTCGAATTGATTGAATTTGATGTTCAGGATGATGTGCTCTAAGTCTAATAACTTGAGCAATAATTTTTGCAAATGCATGGTTACGTGTGGATAAAAGACACACATGAGACCATCTAGTAGATGCATCTATTAGAACCATGAAATACCTGAACGGTCCAAACGGTGGTTGTATGGGGCCACAAATGTCTCCTTGAATGCGTTCAAGAAATTTTAGTGGCTCATTTTGGATCTTAACGGGCGATGGCCGTACGATCAATTTTCCTGTAGCGCATGAAGTGCACATAAAATCTAAAGATCTGAGGAATTTAGCAGTATTTAACTCATGACCATTAGAATTGCTGATAATTTTTCGCATCATCCCTATACCAGGATAGCCAAGGCGTTCATGCCAAGTTTTGAATGCTGTCAACATTCTAAAAAATTACCTTGTACGCAACATGCGGTACTGGGTTTGATGTATGTGTAGTACAATCCTGACGGAAAAGAGGAAATTTTCTCAACAATTCAGTTTGCCATATCTGCTATTTTTAGTAACAAGGAGAATTTCCTCATTATTGTCATCACGAGTTTCTATATGGAAACCATTTTGACGGATATCTCTATAACTTAATAAGGTACGTTTTGAATCGGGATACAATAATGCCTCCTCAATTGTAATTTGGGTACCCATGGGGAGTACAATAGTGGCACGACCAGAGCCAACTATTGTAGCATCGCGCCCAGCGATTGTCAAACCATTTCCTTGTCTTTTTGTAAGAGTTTGGAAATATTTTATTTCTCTAAGTATAGAATTAGTGGTACCACTGTCCACTAGGCATAATTCCTCCTCCATCAGATTGACCCCCGTAGAAACTATATATAAATAAAGAATTTGATATAAAACTCTTTGATGATATATAGAATACATACTTTATTTATTGAATATCAAATGTGTACAATACATTTATTGGATATTCAAACCAAATAGTGATGACATTATTAAATATTTACAACACATAGGACATAAATTGTTTTAACTATTATAATTACTAGGACATAAAGACATTAGAATCTAAGGGATTGGGAATCTATTCAAAGTCTCCAAATATGTCATTAGATGCATATTCCACGATCATATTCCTCGTATCAGCAAGATCCTCGGCTCCTCGTATGTTGCTGCTGCTTGGTTCCATTGGAACTTGTTGCGAATAACCAGCCACATTCCTGGTGGTATTAGGTCAAATGTTGAAGTGGGCTTCATACTTCTGTCCTGGTGCAGCACGTCCGTGACCCACAGACTTTAAGTAGAGGTCAACAAGATGACTTGGGGTACGACATTTCTTTATAGTATGGCTATAACAACCACACTTCTGACACACAGGTTTATCATTCCTATGTTTAGAAATGTTCTTACCATTGTTGGAAACACGAGTTTGGGATTTCTTATTGCGTCTGCGTTGTTTTTTACCTTTCTTGGAATTTCCCTGAGGATGGGTCTTAGAAAGTCCACCATCAAATTTGGGTTTATTCTGAGTGTAAGCGTGTACTTCAGGCAATGGAGCAGACCCTACGGGGCGCTGCTGATTATTCCAAACCATAAGTTCAGAATATTTTTTAGCCTCAAGTAAAGTTTGTATAAGCTCAGAATAAACCTGGAAACGTCTTTCACGATATTGTTGTTGAAGAATCCTTTCAGCGGGAAGCATAGTAGACAGAGTCTTTTATATTTTATCCGCATCTGTAGGTTCTTTCTCGTAGAATTGGAACTTTGAGCAAATCCTATGAACAACATGGTTGTAATCACTCACAGTTTTAAAATCTTGTAAGTGAAGTTGCGTCCACTCATAGTTGGCCGCAGGCAAGATAAGTGCCTTTTGTTGTTCATAGCGTTGCTTAAGAGAATTCCATAGATTTCGTGGGTTCTCTTCCAACAAGTATTCAACCTTAAGGTCAGGATGAATATGGCTCCTAATGAGATATAGGGCCATGTATACATGTTGATCTTCAAGTGGGGCAACACCCTCTTCGGGTGGTAACACGGCTCGATAAAGTCCACGGGACGCAAGACTAACCTTTACGTCCACAGCCCATGTGGGATAATTGTGCCCGTCTAGAGCAAGTAAATCAAACTCTTTGACGGTCATTGATCCTACACGAGGCAAACCATCAAAACATTTTAAGTTATTAAAATGTTGTGGTGTGTTGTAATTATGGGATGCAAAATAGAGACAAGATAAATCTTGTATTATTGATGTTATAAAGATCTCATGTGCATAATGAAATAATGGAGGTAGTCACCATAAAAGTGTAGACCTCAAATTGGGCATAGTCTGTAGTAACAGTAGATGCCAAGTAATTATGAAAGTTGTATAAACACGTCTTAAGGTAGTCATCAAGAATGATGTAGACCTTAGTCAATTCGCAAACAAATTGGGTACGCACGTTGAGGATAGTCACTAAGTTGTGGACTTAGTGTAGATCCCATAGTAGCAACAGTGATGCTACCTTGTGTATGGCCAATAGAAATGCGAATTAACGATAGTCATCTTTGTGAAAAGATGTAAACCAAATGTTCTCATTTGTGATGTTGGGTACGCACGTTGAGAATGGTCACTAAGTATTTACTTAGTGTAGATCCCACAATAGCAACAGTGGTGCTACCTTGTGTATGGCCAACAAACAAATAGAGAACATACACGTTATACAATTGATGAGAAAATATACATAAAATGTCGCATCCATTATTTAAGCGCGTAGTGCTTTAAAGTCAAAAAGCATAAAAGGGGCTTAAATAAAATGATCGATTGCAAAAGTAATTAATGAATAAATAATTTGCAAGATCATGGTCGTAATAACAAGGATATTATTTGTTGGATTTGCCATACATACTGAGACAAATACTTTGAATAATATCATAAATGGATATTTTACAATGATAAAATATCACAAGTACAACTATAGTTAAAGTCAGCAACTAAACATAAGAGTACTTAATTTTACAGCACATAATTACAAGAGACTAACATAGTCATTGACGAATTAATACTGAAATTAAATAAATAAAAAGAAGAAGATAAGGAGCCAGCCAGGCCATTGGAATGGGATTGAACCCATTTTTGATTTTGGGCCCAGCTTGGCCCATTCGGGCAGGCGGAGAGAGTGGAGGAGGGCAGGGCACCGGCCTTGGGCCGGCCCATGACGCGCTTAGCAGTCCATAAAGGGGGGGAGGGATCGGGTGGCAGTTAGGGTTGAAACCCTAACCGCTCGCCGCCGTTGCCGATTTCGAAGGCCACCGCCGCCGCCGCAAACAACCTCGCCATCGCACTCCACTGCGCCACCGCTGCCGCCGGTCTTCAGTTCGAGGAGGACTCCCCCTCGTCGGGGGAGTAGAAGCCGCTGCCGCCGACGACCATATTCAGCACCTCCGTGCTCGGGAGGTTGAGAGCGGCCGGGTTCCAGGCGTCGGTGTGGTTGAGGCCGGGGCGCCGGTCCACTGCCGCCGTCTTGCGGCCGAGGAGGCGCTGGAGCGTCGGGGTTGGCAGCGTCTTGGCCGGAGGAGGACCCGGGAGGGCCTGCGCCGTCATACGGGCAGCAGCTTCCGCGCGTGTCTCTGGCGGAGGAGGAACCGTTGGCGGGGTCGCCGCCGAAGGAGGAGCCGAGGGTCCTGGCGCGTAGTTCGGCGAGACGCCACGACGAGCTGCGAGCGTGCCACCGGGGTTGTCGAGGACGTCGATGCCGGGGCCGGTCACCACGGCCTCCTCTTCTTCAATCTTCACGGCGTCAAGCGCGGGAGCAGCCCGCGTGTTCAGAAACCACGAATTGAGTGGGGGAACGTCATTGCCTGTCGCCACTGGAGTCGGAGAGGCTGGTGTGGGCGTCGGCCGCGAGTATGAGTACTCGAGCATGTGCGGGATTGTGGTGAACTCCTTGCAGAAGTCGCACCAGAAGCGAGGCGGTGACGGTGCCGGCGACATCGGCTCCATGGGGACGTACGCGGCGACGGGCTCAGCAACCATTTCATCAACGGGCGGCGCCGGGGCTTCCACGATTGGTGGCGCCAGGGCTTCAACCGCTGGAGGCGCAGCGTTGCTGGGACCGGCACCGTCCAAGCCAAGGCAAGGAGATGGTGGCTGGCTCTGCAGACAAAGATCGCGCAGAAGCATGGCGGTCACGAACAGGAGTCCATCGGCGGCGAGGAAGTGCATTGGAACGGAAGCCACGAACAGCGGAGTCGAAGAGGCGGCCGAAAGGACCATGGCCATGACCATGGGCACTGTTGCGGCGAACATGAGGCCCAAGGCGCTTGAAGACGCTGCGGCGTTGTCCATGGTGGTCGTGGTGGCGGATCGGGCCACGGTGAACTCCACCGACATGGCGAAGGGTGAAGAACAGTTGACGAACAACATGTGACGGTAAGTCAATTCTCGCCATGATGCTTACCAGGGTCGGTACAGTGACGTGCGTGCCACTGCTGTTGTCGTTCTCTTTCGTTGTTCCTTAGAGCAAAAGTGCTGATAACGTGTTAAAGATGAATGAAAATGAACAATGATTTTTGGGAATAACCCTTGCTTTCATTGATCTCTTATATATATATATATATATATATATATATATAAAACTACTGTTCTGTAGCTGGCCATAGAATAACTTATTCTGTAGCCACTTTGAGTTACGATAATTACTATATTAATTTACGAGATTATAGTAATTCCTTACTAAGTGGTTTACTATAACGTTATGGTAAATATTCCCATGTGTTATAGTAACCCAACTATCGTAAATATGCATTGACATTATGGTAAATTAGTATATAAAATTATGGTAAATAGAGGTGGCTACAGAATAACTTATTTTGTAGCCGGCTGCTGAATAGCCTCTCCCTATATATATATATATATATATATATATATACACACACACACACAAAGTGAAGGGGTGTGTCCGTACCGACACAACTATTAGTGTTCAAAGGACATGTCCCTTTGGTGACAATGGTTAACTGTCTATACTAATCTTAACTGCCTCTATCAATGGATGAGATCATCCCTGTGAAACGATGTCGTTTGGATGGATGCGTCCCTTCGGCCAGGGGGTGCAGTTTCACAACAACAAAGACTGGAACTTGGCTTATCAACAGTTCCTCATAGCCAGAGTTCAACACACCCGCCCATGGGCAGCTAAACAATCTGCCACTTTATTACAATTTCTCTTATTGACGGACACTACAAGCAGAGAAATCAAATTGCATAAGGTCCCTAATCTGACCAGACAGCCAATAGGACTTCGATCTGTTCCTGTTGCACTGATGCGTCTGTCTCCAAAATGATGGGTCATTACGGGACCCGAGGACTTCCTGGGCGGAATCCTTCCAGTCTCAACGGCCGGACGGAAGCCGTGCGCCGAACACTGGGAGCGCGCGAATTATATCCGGCGCTGCTGGCTTGCATGGCTGCTGCAGCGATTTTTTTATTTTAACCTTTTTAATAATTTAATAATAATTTTAAAATTAATACGCATTGTTTTTTATTTCGAAATCTAACCCGTTTGGCCACGCCAAATGTCTTGGCGTGGCCAAACTATACTGCCGCGCCACCCTGCCTAGCGCGGCTGGCTTGCCACCGTGGCTAGTCAGTTGCGCGCTGACCGCTGACGTGGCAGGGCCCTGCCGCGCCGTCGACTCTGGCGCGGCAGTCCCATGCCACCCCGCCTGGCGCGGCAGGACCGAATACAAAACCCCTCGTGGCCCTCCCTCCCTCCCTCTCATCCCTTTCTTTTTCCTTGGTCCGCGCGGCTGCGAGCTTGGAGCTCTAAATCCGGCTCCACTGAGCTTGTTGCGGCCAAATCCGGCTCCGAGTGACATTGGTGGTCGCCCCCAAGCTTCTCCCCGGGCAAGGTAGTGAGGCCCTTATCTCTTGTTTCAATGGTGGATTCAAAGATTAGGATTAGTAGCTAGGGTCTGGAAAAAAAGTATTTTTGGGGAGTGTTGTAATCTATGGCAGGTAGATCGGATACGTTACAAAACTTTGGTATAGTGTCTTCCCATGATTTGTACGTGAACATGTAGTTGCATTTTGTCTATGTTAATGTTAATTAGTTTGGTGTTAAATTAAATCCGTTTTATTAGATGCAAGACGTGGGGGGAGGAGAAGTGGCGAAAACAGGGTCGTCCTAGAAAATTATACCCCAAAGTGTCTAGCAAAGATGCACCCATCCCTCCCGACCTCCTAGTCCCTAACCTATGGTTTGCCGGCCCACGTGTTTCAATCGAGACATCGAGACAGCTGCCCGTTGCTTCTACACGTACAATCGTTTTAATGTAAGTAATTGTTCCAATTTTATTATTTCTTCATATGTGTTAGTAGTTTACTATTAATTTGTTGCACTCATGTTGTGTACGACCACGAGAGGTGCTTTGTCTTTCAGTTGATTCGACGGTCCTGACAAGTTTGACCCAAGGTACCTCTTTTTCGATGACTGATGGAGAGGGAGACATCCGCGTGAGCACTTCCAGTGGTGGGTTCCACCTCTCCCTAACCCCCACCAATGACGGACGAGGAGAAGTACGTAGCTGCAGCAAGATGACTTGACGACCCCCTTGGTGCGATTGCAGAGATCGAGCTGTGGTGTCCACTTTGAATTCACTCGAGTTTGAGTGTGGCAACAAAACCAAAGTAAGTGGAAAGTGTATATCTTGAACTGTTTAGTTTATGTTTGCATGTAGTTAACTATCATCTATCTGCAGCATGGATACTGCAAGTGTCATTTTAGAGAGTGGCTCTATGACACTACTACATTCGCACCCTTCACTGCCGCATCGTAACCCACATAGCAGTCCGATTTCGGCCTCGACTGTGAGCTATCGTCAGTGAAAGTCGTAGCCATCACCGTCGCTTTCACGGACCGACTGGTGTCTACACTCACACCGCCGTTTTGGCTTATGATCCGTCCGCGACAAGGTCCTTACTTCCGTCGCGTTGGAGCTCGACTCACTTGTGTCGGTATGCACTAACACCGCCGTGTTGGCTTATGATCCGTCTGTGATCAGGTCCTTGTTTTCGTCGCATTGGAGCACAACCCGCCTATGTTGGTGTACACTAACACCGCCGCATTGGCTTATGATCCGTCCGTGACCAGGTCCTTGTTTCTGTCGCATTGGAGCATGACCCGTCTGTGCGAGGCGAACATCACAGTCGCTTTAGCGTATGCACCGCCTGGTCATAGGGCATGGTCACCGCCGCGTTGCAGTATGATCCACTTTTGATGATCGTTTAGTCGGTGTCAGGCAACTAAACGATTCGGCGATGATAACAAAACAATGAACGACGCTTACATCCGACGGTGACATAATTTCATTCAGTTTCACAATAGATACTAATTCAGTTGGGCCTTAATAGCTTCATTAACACAAAGCATACAGATATATAATCATTACATCCATAAATCATGTTCACAAACAATAGTATTTTTTACAATATATAACAGCGGACGCTATCATAACATCTTTTTCAACTGATGTCCTAGCACAAGCGACACATAGAGCATACTAAAGGTACTGATCTATACATACTTACATAACAAAACGACGTAGCTGTGCTCCTTCTATGTGCCACTCCTGCTTGCAAGGCAAAATGAATACTAATTAGTGCATCATTCGGATTGGTAGCCAATGCACCATGGAACCCCTCATATTCATCTCTGATCCACAACCTGAATAAAGCAGCAGAATTAATAATATTGAACATACCATTCCTTTAGTTAACAAGCCAAAATTGGCCTATACATACATAGAATGAAAAAACTCCCTACCTGGACAAAGACTATCGTGACGACGAAATGCAGGAAATGCACCTTTACTACTCTGCTAATGACTCCATGTCCATGAACAAGGGAACATAAGGAAGATAGTAAGGCCTATTCATATGGTAACGCCCTCTTGATCTACAAAAGAGGATGACACGGGCATGGATGACATGAACCTTTCTACGGTCTATGTCATATGCAATCAATGTTCTATCCTTCCCAACAAGAAAAATGAAATTCTATTCTGGGTGAACTGTAAGCACTATGTACTCCTCATCACAAAGCTCAGAGCCAACTTTAATATTCATGCATCCAAACAGTTCCTCCGTGTCCACAACATGCTTCAATCTTCAGTTATCAGTACCATAGTCTTCAAGTATCCACACTAAACGCCAAAACCTATTGCGAAAATTAGCAGAGCACACACACAGGTGACCCAGAGCTTGATGGATGGATAGTTCAGCACCACCTGGTTTACGAATTGTCCTCCATGTATTTCCCTCCATATCCACAGCAACTATCGCAGAGTACTCAAGCATGTGCATAAAACCATTAAGAAAAACACTTCTCAATTTTGAACGTAGAGTAATACTACCCTCTCCCCATTCAGTTTCCTTATAGATCCGTGCTGCATTTTTAGATGAGTAGATCTACACACATATGCACGCACCCTCCACCTCAACAAATTCAATCACATGCCAGTGCGACGATGTTGGTTCAAAACCTAAGCGAGCTTGACCAGAACTGATGGTACGCGGCAGTACATGCCATTTGTGGGTCACCGGACTGCAGACAACATAGTGACGTAATCCATCAGGCCCAGCACACCAGCAAAGGACGAGGCCGTTGCAACAATATGAGACTAGGACTTTTTTTAGGGGGAAGGGCAAGAAGGACAAGGAGGGCCATTCACCGGTCATGCTGGTGAAGTGGCGATTTTGCTTCCACCAGCTGCCATAGAAGAAGTCGACAACAGTCTGTGAAAGCTTCTTACGTTGATAGGAGTCGGAGATGATGCGCCTCCAGGAGCGACAGACACACTTGCAGCAGCACAAGGACAGGGCAGGGCGGTAGCTGAAGATGTCAGCAAGCACATCGTCTGAGAGGCTATCCACTGTGTTCCTCATGTTACAGGCCTCCTTCATCTAGAAGGACACCATCAGCCGAAGAGATGAGGCCGCCCTATCGTGGAATTGCATCAATAAACATTAGTAAGGAGATGAGTTTGGAGGAGAAGGGACAACGATGCAAGTAAGGCCTTATTACACTTGCCTTTGGATCTGACAGTGGTGAGCACGAGTGTCAACACCGGTGATAGCAGCAGCTCGTGCGCCGGTGGATCTATGCGGGCAAGCCGGCGATGTGCACCGGCACAGAGCAAGAGCTGAGTAGTGGTGATGAGCACGAGTGGCGATGAGGAACAACAGCAATGAGGACAAGAAAAGCTATGTGTGTGGGGGTGAAAGGTCCTAATGGCTAGAGGGGGGGGTGAATATCCTATAAAAATCTACAACAACACTTAAAGCAACTTGGTTAGATAGACAAATGGCGAAGCGAATTTGGCACTAGCTCTACTCAAGTGTTGCAAGCCTCCTACCCGGTCTAGTTTCTAAAGTCTCTAAGATAGCACACAAAGACTAAGTCGCTAGTAACTCCTAAGTGATATACTAAGCTAAGCTACTTCTACACAAGGTATACAAGAATGTAAGGAGAAGAGATAGGGTGATTATACCGACGTGTCGAGGGTGAACCAATCACTGGAGTATCCAATCAAACACAAGAGAGATCCTCGGACAAAGATGACACACGATTTTTTACCGAGGTTCACTTGCTTGCCGGCAAGCTAGTCCTCGTTGTAGCGATACACCCACTTGGTGGCTCACGCGCTAATAGGCATCACACGCCTAACCCACAACCGGGTGCCGCACAACCAACACAAGATGGGGATCCACAAGCTATGAGCAATCGACTAGAGATGCCTTTCGTGAACTCCCACGAAGAAGGCTCAAGAACCCCTCACACTCACCACGATCGGAGCCAGAGACTATCACCTTCCTCCGCTCGACGATCCTCGTTGCACCAAGCCGTTTAGGTGGCAGCAACCACCAAGAGTAACAAGCGAATACCACAGCAAAACACGATCACCAAGTGTCTCTAGAAACAATCACTCAAAGCAATGCACTTGGATGCTCTCAATCTCACCAAAGTGATGAACCAATCAAGCTAAGTGAGTGAGAGAGTGTTGGCTAGGCTCACAAGTGTGTATGGTCAATGCAAATGGCCAAGAGAGAGAGCAAGAGCTGGCCAACAAGCTTAAATAGGGAGCCAACAAGAAAGAGCCGTTAGCCCCCTTCACTATGCTAAAAATGGGGCGACTGGACGTGCAGGTCTGGCCGACCGGACGCAGCGCCCCCAGCGTCCGGTCACGCGATCGACGCCACGTGTCCCCCTGTTCGAACCCGAGTCGTTGATCTCCAACAGTCAACTCGAGCACGTGCCACGTGTTAAGTAGCGATTGGACGCGCTCCTCTAGTGACCGGACTCCAAGCTCCATAGCACCAGATCGACTCCAGTAAGCATCTAGAGATGATTTTTCACAACTAGACGCGTCCGGTCAGAGGCGACCTGACGCGCCCGGCGTTCGGTCAACGTCCAGCCTACTTGCTCTTGCTCCACATCACCGAGACCTGACGATCAATAGTGATCATCCAACGTCTGGTGGCCTGCGTCCGCTCACCTCCAAAAAGCGACCAGACACGCCGATCAATACTGATCAGGCGTCCAATACTCAACCCTAGCGAGCCAGCGCCTCCAACACTGACCAGACGCAGGACCCCAGCGTTCGGTCACACTGTGACCAGCATCTCGTCAGTGTTTTTCAGAGAAAAACACTTCCTTCACTCCACCAACTTCTCCACCCTTGCTCAAATGTGCCAACCACCAAGTGTATCATCTTGTGCACATGTGTTAGCATATTTTCACAAACAATTTCAAGGGTGTTAGCACTCCACTAGATCCTAATGCATATACATAAGAGTTAGAACATCTAGTGGCACTTTGATAACCGCATTTCGATACGAGTTTCACCCCTCTTAATAGTACGGCTATCTATCCTAAATGTGATCACACCCACTAGGTGTCTTGACCACCAAAACAAAATGGCCCTATGTAATTCACCTTTGCCTTGAGCCCATTTTATTTTTATCTTTCTTCTTTCCAAGCCCGAGCTTCTTGATCATCTCCATGGTCATCACCATCTTTATCATCTTCATCCTTGCTCACCACTTGGAATGTGCTTCCGTATCTCATGATCACTTAGAGCAATAGGTTAGCACTAGGGTTTCATCAATTCACCAAAACCAAACTAGAGCTTTTAGGGGGGAGGGAGGGGGCGACGGTGGGGGGAGGGTTAGGGGGGATGTTGGGGTAGGGGTTCCTTGCTCTTTGCGTAACTTTTATGCACACTGGGAATCGAACTTTCATCAGTTTCGCGCGGGAGGGTTCAAATGCGGGATTGGAAATTTTGTAACTAAGCGACGGTGAATACACAGTAACATCACCGGCGACTCGATCCTGTTACCACCCAGGGACCTCCGTATGATATGGTGATGAACACTAAGGCACACAATCTTAATGTTTGGCACTGAAACAAAGTGAAACTGCGCACTTAGAAAACTAAGAAGAGCACAATTCCAGTACTCAGATTGAAAGGAAGCCAACTTGAGCTCGATGGTGAATAATAAGGCACACAGATTTACATTGAAAGAAAGCCAAAATGCATACTTAGAAAACATAAGGAAAGCACAATGCCAGTACTCTCAGAATTGAAAGGTATCCAACTTGAGTTCCATACATTCATACCGAAATAAATAGGTCGAAGCTACCAAGCTAACAAGCATGCTGAAAGCTAAAATGCAGATACTAATTAGGCCGACACTATGCAAAAGTTAAAAGGCCTTCATATGTACATCATTGGTTACATAATTAATCACTCCTAGTCAACCTCCATGGGATCATTATCAATCTCGATAAGATCGTGCAGATCATTGTCGACGTCCACTGGATCGTTGTCAATCTCCATGTCATCGCGAGCCTTGACCACTACAACCCTGTCCACATCCATTGGTACACTTTCAATCAGCTCATCGACTTTGTTCACAAAGTACTAATTTCGGTGCACCAATACTGAGGATAATAAGGCTCACAAGCTTGCACTCCACGGAGGTAAAAAGCCACAAACTCCAGAACGAGAAGATGCATTTTCACCTTGCATTTAGTTCAACAATAGTTGTACAAAAGTGACGGATTTCATTCCGACACATCAACCGATACTTGGATCTACTAGCATTTACAAGTTCAATAAATTGAACACCTGGTTAATCACCTTTTGCATTTAGTTCGACAATAGTTGTACAAAAGTGAGAGATTTCTGTCCGACACATCAACTGATACTTGAATCTACTAGCATTTACAGATCAATAAATTGAACACCTAGGTTAATCACCTTGCATTAAGTTCAACAATAGTTATATAAAAGTGACAGATTTCAGTCTGATACATAAATTGATACTTGAATCTACTGCAGTGAACTAAGCAACTTGTCAATAAACATGCCAAGAACTAAGGTAAGTACAAAATAGGTGAAAGAAGAACAGGAAGCACATTTCTTTCTCAAAGGTACAAAATCTTCAATCATCTTGGTTGGAACCCTGGCCATTTCTTCAATTTATGGCATAATCTCTTCCTCCTCCTGTAGTGTTCTTCATTTGTTGTAACATTGGCCTCCGCCTTCAGCTCCCAAATCTTGTTACTGTAAATCCAAAATCAAAGTCCTTAGAAATTTTCCATATAGGGGATCGTGCCACCTAAAGTACCCGCAATCTAAGTCAGGGCTACCAAAAAACCAAATTACCATAAGTATAGCGGGATTTTCAGCATTTGCATTGCCACAACAGAATGAACAAGAAAGAAATCGAGTTACATTATTTGCCCTGCAGTATATGTGGTATCGACGTCCTGAGTTTCCATCACTCCACGAAATCCACCGAGGCATCTTCAAGCCGCAGCGACACAAAAGTGGTGGCCGGTATGCGTAGGGGTGGTTCTCGGCACGGCACTGGGATGGGCGGCCCCCTCCTGTTGTAGCCTCCTCCACTGGAAGCCGGTGCTCTTCTCACGATGGCGCCCTAGGATGGTGCCGACCACTGGGAGGATTTGGAGCTAGATGCAGCCATAGAGCAGTCAGGGTTCAAAGTGTTGCACACTCTAAGTGAAGAGGTCGGCCCTGGGTCTTTTATTGTCTATGCTTTGCCCTCCCACCAAGGCGCCAAAACATCCTTGAAAACCCTCGTAATCCCGCCAAGATGAAATGCTATATCACGGGAGGTTCAGGGTACTATCCTGCCTGTAGAAGAAGGCCTATTTTGGATCCTCTATGCTTACATAGAGGTGTACATGTGGACCACAATCAAGACCAACTAATAATTCAATTAACAGTTCAACCGAAGTAATAGTTCAATGATTATGCAGTACTCATACATACTAATCCAGATGCTTCATCAGTACAAATTCTAAGACTTAATGTGGGAGGGGTAGGCAGTTGCTAAGGTACTCAATTGGTTGATGCGGTCCTGAAAGCTAGAGGTAAGTGAACCAGTAGAGAAGATGATAGCATCTCCAGTCTACGAACACATTGTATCTATAAAGTGTGTCTACTTCCTGTCCAGTCCTAGCAAAGCACAAAAATCTCTCCACAAACAGGGTCTTCAATGATTCTTGTCAAATTTTGTGGTCCGAGAAGGTGACGAACAACGGCTTCAACAATCAACCGTCGGTCTAGGTGAATGCTCCGTCCCCAAGTAGCAAACAACATCATCTGGGGTCCTGGTGCCACCCCTAGCTGCCAAAGGGCAAGGTTGCTCGCATTGAAATGGCTTCTTCCGAAGTAAGACATCTGTTGCAATGAAGAAATTCCTAATATGAACAAAACTGATACCGAACCTAAAACCAATTGGAACAGAATGCAAACAGCGGAGGAGGGGGGTTACCGAATCCATCTAACCTTCACGCGGCGTTGTCCACGATGACAATGCAAGGTGCTCGAGGTAGGGGAAACCAAAGGTGGGTGGGGAGAATGAAGATGAAGCAACTGGTGGGGAGAATTAAGATGGGGAGAACTAATGGCTTCGTATTGGGTTTTTTAGTGGGTCCAACAGCCACCAATGCGCCGACAGGGCCGAGGGGAGTTGGGGAATGGCCCGGGTAGTTTTAGGTTTCTTTTCCAAATGGACGATCCATATTGATCGACAGCGAGAATGGATGGCACGGGATAAGTTAAACAATGTCCGTATTAAGCCGACCATTGCCATGCTAAACCTACGCTATAATACGACGATTGTTAGCAGTTCAACTGCTATTACATTCTTCTGGAAACAACCAGAACCGTACATGATAGTTTTTACTTTTCATTCATATATATACAGAAAAAGAAAAAAACATTCATCACGTAGCAATATCTTCTGGAATAGCAAGGATCAAAGATAGGTAGCAAGAATAGCAGTAGGAAACATAATATTTGAAAGAACTTTTTTTCATTGATTGATTCATTGCATATACAATTTGGATGACTATATGATTGTACTCATCTGGAAACATATAATAACTAACCTAAACTATTAAAACTACTTATACTAACTATAAACTACTTAATCTCACACCTCGCACGCTTGGGAGGAGGCGAGTCAGAGTTAGAGTCGGAGTCGGAGGCATCCGAGTCGTCGTCGTCGTCGTTGTCGTCATTGGCGTTGACGTCGGCGTCCTCCTCCTCTAGGTCCTCCTTCTCGGAGCTCCACGGAGGGCTATAATACAATGACCTTAAGTCATCGGAGCAGATGTCCTCCTCGGAATAGTAGTGGGAAGCCAAGTCATCCTCGCTGAACGACAGGCTGCTTGGAAACTTGATGGGGTTGTCCAACATTTTTTTGCAGATTGGAAGAGAAGGGGATGATGGATGAAGAAGATGGATGGTTTCAGAGGGCACCAGGCTTGATGATTATGTAGAGCAGTGGGTATGACTCTTTGGTTTTAGGCGGCGGAAGTAATGGTGATTTGACGGCCTTGGAAGTTGAGGGCATTCAACACTCACGCTGGTTCACCAGACGCTAGTTTGCAACCGCCGACCAACACGCGTATCCCAGTCGTCCTGGCTTTTTATGCAACGGAGGAAATGCAACCCCAATAGCACGGCCGCATCTACCATTAACCCGTCAGTGGTAGCAGTTTCCACTGCCGGTTTCCTTCCCTGGGAGGCCTCACTGTCGGTCAACTGGCGGTGGATGTATCACACCAACGCTTCTATCGCTACGGCTTGTGAAAGTGGCAACACTGATAAATCAATCTATAGTAGTGTGATCCTAAGTCTCATTGGCCAGAGCCAAAGGAAAAGAAGAAAGAGAGGAGAATCGAAGCACCTCCGGTACTGTGCAAATGTGGTGTTCGAGCCCACTACTGCCTAGTTCCTTCGGAGCGTGGAATAGGCCATTGGTGCGGCCATATGGTTGATTACGATGAGGTTGGTTATTCTTGTGGAAAGCTTGTAATTCTATATGCTGCACATAATGACTTAATTTTTCTTTTGAAACAAAGCACTAGAAAATGTGATTGGGAATCTTATGATGAGGAAGTTGAATTCCTGGATATACAAGCAAGGCGAAGCAAGTAATGGGACGCAACATAGGATGTGGATCTCAGCTTGTGGACACTGTGTTAAGCAACGCAAAGAGAAGATACGTAAGTTTGCTAGACAAAATGGTTTTCTCTACCTGATACGTCTAGGTATAGCAGACTGGGATTTTAGGGAGCAGAAAAGGAGGTACTATGCCAAGAAGAAGGCATAGGAGGAGAGGACAAGGGAGGCAGAGAAGAAGGTAGAGGAGGAGAGGGCAAGGGAGGTGGAAAGAGTACAGATGCAGGTCATGAAAGACCTTGTTGCTGCATTGCCTAGATTTGATAGTGTGTGATTGGAAGATCTATTTATTTTCATTGCATGTATTCAATTGTAATTGCGTTTCTAACTTTTGCACTTTGTCCATGCAGGGAGAGGACACGGCAAGGAGCACAAAACGAGAGGTTGTCGTCTAGTGCTATCTCAGATTTTGGAGGGCGATGAGGGTGGCGAGGATGATGACGACAATGGCAGATTGAGCAAGCTCATCGCTCTAGTGGAGGATGAGGAGGACAACGCAAGATTGAGTGAGCTCATCACTCTAGCGGAGGTGGACTTGTTAGCACTAGACTAGCAAGCGGAGGAGGATGCGTTCTTGTCTCAGGCCACAGATGAAGCAGAGGCCGCTTATTACAAGCAACAGGCACATGAGGCCAATGCAGGTGAGCCAAGCCGCAGCAATAAGGATGTGGTAGAGGATTGGGACTCGGATGACGAGTTGCTCTTCGATGGTGGCAACGACTAGAGTACTATCGTGTAGTACATTTTATTTTGCGTGTTATGTATGGGATCCCATTAATTCAAACCATGTAGTTTGAACCATGTATCGAATATTTCTTTTGTAGATTTTGGACAAACTTATTTATTTGGTGCAATCTATGTGAAAGGACCTTGATGTCGCCTAGAGGGGGGAGGGTGAATAGGCCTATTTAAATTTCAAACTCAATGCAG
The DNA here is from genome assembly GCF_019320115.1 of Miscanthus floridulus. NCBI lineage: Eukaryota > Viridiplantae > Streptophyta > Magnoliopsida > Poales > Poaceae > Miscanthus > Miscanthus floridulus. The sequence continues at coordinate 29,435,872 of NC_089595.1, forward strand.
CGGTAAGTACAGGCACGGCAGTTCCGCACTAATGTGTGGCACTTCCCCTACGTGGCACTACCGCGGGAGGATGCGGAACTGCCACGCAACACAGAAAGCTCAACAACAATAGCTGTGCCTGATGAGGACATGGCACCTTCGGATACGAACAATGATTATAAGGTGCGCTCGTTCCTACATTTGCATAGTGGCTTTGGTTATAATTCACTTGGTTCCACATGTACATGTCACTATTTGATTGTAGGTTCAAATGTGTTTCATAATGGAAGTTTATCAAAGTTGAACTTTCGGTTCATCGGTAGCCCGACAGTGCATCATTGGAAAGGCCATAACTCATCCATCCGGAGTGCGATCGAGGTCAATGAGCACTTGATGGAAAGCTTGTTTGATAAGCTTTCAAATAGATCTGGTTCCATCTCAATATCACGTCGGCAAGGCCTCCAAATCACCAATATATTCTGTCGCTATTTCTGGCGGGAGCTACACTGTTGTCATGGGCTTGTTATTCATCCTTGGTACCCTGGCCCAAGTGGAAGTACACCCCAAGGACTTGAAGAACCCACCAAGAAAGCCCTTGGACGTCCTCCTCCTTGGCCACCACCTTAGGAGGCCAGCAAGGACGTCCAAGCCAAGCCAGAGGCCTAGTCCAATCCGAGTTCGAGTCTGCCTCGGTCGTCAGGACCAGTCTGTAATAAAACGGACGCCGAGGACGCATCCGAACTCCGTTTTCGATGATCCATATATGGATGGAAAGATAATTTGATAAGGAAGCCAATACAAGTGGTTTCACATCAAAACCTCTTCGGAATCAACAGGAATAGTCGAAACAAGTCAGCGTCCAGAATCTGCCAGGGTGCTGCGACACCTACTTTTGGTCCATTGGACCGTGTATCGTGTTTGGGCCCATTAGGGGGTGCGTCCAGGGTAAGCGACGACCCTAAGACCTTTATAATCATCTGCCACCGCCGTCATTAGGTTTTGGGTTTTGTTTTAGATCAATCTGTCATTGAACAGTCGTCGTTATCGGTTTGCAAGACCCCAACTTCGAGTGCTTAATCATTCATCTGCAATTGTCACTTTAATTGAGTTGCTTTTTATCGTGTTCTTGCTTGTGTTCTTCGATTCACAGCATGGATTAGCCTTCTTGGCGAGGTCAACCGGATTGTGACACGGTTGATAACCAGAGGAGACGTGGTGCTAAGGTTGCAGGGTTTGGGTCTTTGTGATCTGAAGCCGGATCGGTGTGTCGCTCTCCGAATAAATCGTTGTTTATCTTAAACCTGACGGAAGATCGGGACTCCGTCTCTATTAAGTGGTAATCAGAGCTAAGGTATACCATCAGGTTCACTTTTATTCCCTAGTTTGAGAGTTTCGCATTCGTCCTATAGTCCAGTGCCATACTTTTATTTCCTATCCTAGAACCTTCCGCGCCATAGCCTTTGCATATTTCAGTTTCAGATTCCGTTGTTGAGTTTGTGTCCTAGGTCAAAGTCTTATTGTTGGTTTAGATTGTGTTGATCCCTCCACCCGCCGCTATTCCGTATCACCATCGGTCTGCATCTTGTGTCCACTAAAACCCTTATTCGAGCAGCTTACTTAAAACAGTCATAACTTTTGCATCCGAACACAAAACAGGGAAAATTTATATCTACGGAGAACGCCAAAAAATTTTAGATCTATTTCATCCCAGCATAGCTGGGTTCGCAAAAATTAGATTTGCGAAATTCGATTAGGAAAATTGAGTTTCTGGGCCCACAAGTTTTTGTATGCTTTTTAGAGCACAGTCCTAATTTTTTATAGGCCACATCTGCTCAAATTGTTTGTGGTTTATTCTTGTGTGCTCCTTGCTAAGAAAAAAATATCAAAAGAGCAAAAGCAAGAAAAAAAAGATTGGACAAAAAAAATAAAAGAAAAAAAATAGTAAAAGAGAATAGAAGATATCGAAAAGGAGCACATAAGGAACACTCAATAGCTCTATTATTTGTGGTACCTTTTGCCTTGTTCATATCCGCTGCTACCTTTAATACTTGTTTCCTTTCATCCTTGTTTCCTCTGTTGTTTATCACAACTAGTGATAGGAACACATATAGGCCAACAACTAGGACAAGTGCTCTGGACATTTATTCAATATTGCTGTCTGTCACTGACTTGTATGCCACATATACATATTTGTTCTTTTGCGTGCCTCCCAAGCTCCACATATACTTCAGATCGGTATAGAAAAATACCCTTGCAATCTCGGTACCACTGCCTCACAGGTATCATGAACCAGCCGCCGGTTGTACCGCCACTGCTTGCGTTGGTAAGAACTTTGTAAGAGCTTGGTAAGACGCTTCCACTTGCTATGAAAAGTGACACCACTGCAACCACATAGTCATTTGGTAGGGATAACTTTCACCGTTTGTTCCTTGTTTTTGTGTTTACAATGATAGGTTGTTCGTATCCATCAACTTATGATGGTATAGGTGCTGATGAGTACATGGAGTGGGAAATTGCCATCGATAACATATTTGCTACTCGCTTTTATGTGTCCAAGGAGGAAGGTAAAAAATGCAGCTAGTGTTTTGCGACATTTTGCTTTATCTTGGTGGGAGTCTTTAAATCCTTCTGATAAGCCTCAAACTTGGAATGATATAAAACTTCTTATGCGAGAAACCTTTGTTAATCCACCTCCTGTTTTGACTTCATATGATGAGGTGCACCATTTAGAGGAAGAGTCGGTTGTTATTCCTCCTGCTATGCCTAACCTTTAGCAGGACAATGTAGAAAAGAGCAAGGATGACGTGACAGAAAATAAGAAGCTCACAGCCTCATGTGAAAATTTAGAACCATCAACTATTACCCCTGCTGAACATGAGAGCAAAGGTAATGCCCATGATGCTAACCTCACAGAAGGTGAGAGTTCTCTTGATGTGCTGAATTTTTCCACCAATCATGCTATGATAGAGCAAATTTTAGTGGAGCATTTGCTTGATTTACCTTTGTCACAAGATGGTTTGCTTAATGTTTCTTGTGACGAAGATGACTTGTATGATGATATTTATGTTATACCCATGCAATCATTGAAGAATGATCACGCTATATGTGTGCTGAAAATGAGCACTTGTACTGAAAATAGACTTGTTATTCATAATGCTAGTGAAGTTGATGAGCTGAAATTGTTGTCTTCTTTAAATACTTTGGGTTACATTGAATTTGATGTTCTGTGTAATCTTAGTTCTTTAGAGGAGAAACTTTATGCATATGCTGATTTGCCATGGTTCTCTAGACATACATATCATTTTATTAAAAAAATATAATTGTAAAGGAGAGTATATGGTGCATCGTGTCTATATTTGTTCAAATCTGAAATCTCCTTATATTGTGCAAAAGTATGATCAACCAAAGGATTGCAATTGCTATAATCTTGTCATGTCAAGTTCCCCTAGTTTTGTTATAAAGAAACATGTTAAATTTCAAGAAGGGGAGCAATGTTGGCTACTACCGACAACTTGTCCACCAGCTAAGCTCAAACCGAGGACGGTTTGTTATCAAGAAGGGGAGGATGATGAGAACATGGCACCTTCGGATACGAACAATGATTATAAGGTGCGCTCGTTCCTACATTTGCATAGTGGCTTTGGTTAGAATTCACTTGGTTCCACATGTACATGTCACTATTTGATTGTAGGTTCAAATGTGTTTCATAATGGAAGTTCATCAAAGTTGAACTTTCGGTTCGTCGGCAGCCCGACAGTGCCTCATTGGGAAGGCCATAACTCATCCATCCGGAGTGCGATCGAGGTCAATGAGCACTTGATGGAAAGCTTGTTTGATAAGCTTTCAAATAGATCTGGTTCCATCTCAATATCACATCGGCAAGGCCTCCAAATCACCAATATATTCTGTCGCTATTTCTGGCGGAAGCTACACTGTTGTCATGGGCTTGTTATTCATCCTTGGGACCTTGACCCAAGTGGAAGCACACCCCAAGGACTTGGAGAAACCACCAAGAAAGCCCTTGGACGTCCTCCTCCTTGGCCACCACCTTAGGAGGCCAGCAAGGACGTCCAAGCCAAGCCAAAGGCCCAGTCCAATCCGAGTTCGAGTCTGCCTCGGCCGTCAGGACTAGTCTGCAATAAAACGGACGCCCAGGACGCATCCGAACTCCGTTTTCGATGATCCACATATGGATGGAAAGCTAATTTGATAAGGAAGCCAATATAAGTGGTTTCACATCAAAACCTCTTCGGAATCAACAGGAATAGTCGAAACAAGTCAGCATCCAGAATCTACCAGGGTGCTACGACACCTACTTTTGGTCCGTTGGATCGTGTATCGTGTTTGGGCCCATTAGGGGGCGCGTCCAGGGTAGGCGACGACCCTAAGACCTTTATAATCATATGCCGCCACCATCATTAGGTTTTGGGTTTTGTTTTAGATCAATCTGTCATTGAACAGTCGCCGTTATCGGTTTGCAAGACCCCAACTTCGAGTGCTTAATCATTCATCTGCAATTGTCACTTTAATTGAGTTGCTTTTTATCGTGTTCTTGCTTGTGTTCTTTGATTCACAGCAGGGATTAGCCTTCTTGGCGAGGTCAACCGGATTGTGACACGGTTGATAACCAGAGGAGACGTGGTGCTAAGGTTGTAGGATTTGGGTCTTTGTGATCTGAAGCCGGATCGGTGTGTCGCTCTCCGAACAAATCATTATTTATCTTGAACCTAATGGAAGATTGGGACCCTATCTCTATTAGTGCCTATAAACCAAACTTAGAGAAGTGCATGAAGATGTCCAGTAGCAAGTCCACCAAGTACCTGCACTCACAAACACGTACAACCAAGTAGATCGAGTGGAAAGCGAATAATACAAATCAACACAAGAGAGAGGACACACGATTTATCCCGTGGTTTAGCTCGCCACCAAGGCTTGGCTATGTCCACATTGTTGAGGAAGCCACAAAGGCTTTGGGTCTCTTCCAACCCTATCCTCTTCTCAAGTTCAACACCGAGGTTGAGCTTGAGATTTCCACTAAGATTTTCGGGGTAATACAAACTTTCCTGCGGCTCACCACAAGCACTGGAGCTCACCGGGTGATGCCTAGTGATCTAGGAGGCTTCACCGCCAAGAGTAACAAATGCACAACGAAGATTGATGAAGCCCGACAAATGCTCAAGGTTTGGCTTGGTCTCTTTTGCTTAATCTCTCACCCCAACACTTAATCACTCAATAAGCACTTCACTCTCACAAAGAGAGGGTTGGGGAGAGCTTCACAAGGCTTTGGAAAGTGTTTGCAATGTTCTAGTCATCAGTAGTAGCGGACCCAGGATTTGGCCAAGACTAGGGCCAAATCTTGGCGGCCAAAATCCAAAAGCTACAACCTACAGTATAGTCTATAGAACCATATATATATATATACATACGTACATACATACGTTTGTCATAGAAAACAAATATTCTCGAGCAAAGTTTGCAAATCCAGAGAAATTCTTGAACTATATAATTAACAGTACCATACAATAGTTATGAAATATCAATGAACATTGAAAAATAAATACCTATTGTCTAGTGATGATTTGTTGCATTCGCCTCTTCCACTTCCATGTCATCAATAACAACTCCTAGTTTGGACAAGATGTAAGAGTTAATAAGAACAGGGATAGCCCAAAAATTAATCTCATTTATTAATATGCATTTGTATCCTAAATGGCTGAATGTAACATACCAGAAGTACTAGGTAGATTAGGTAACTTCATCTTCCGGGTCTTCAATTCTTGAAAATGATGTAAGATGTCATCATTTTTAATGGTTGCAAATATCTCTCGCTCAACATAACATATCATCCTATGATTCAACCAGTCATCCCCCATTTTATTCCGAGACTCTGTCTTGACAACCTTCATAGCTGAGAAAATCCTTTCTACTGTTGCTATTGCAACTGGTAGAGTCAAGGCCAACACAATGAGGTGATAAACCAATGCAAAGGTTGTGTGCCTATAGTTTGAACCATCTTTATAGCAAGAATACCAAGGTCAATACAAGATGTGAATGAAGGATCAGCTCTGACATCACTAATGAAATTGTCAAGTCGGCCTGGAAGCTGATCACGGTCATATTGGGAGAAATCAACATCATAAATCTCAGCAAGTTCAATTAGTTTCTCACGATCATAATTTGCAAAGGAATTCTTTGGATCTAGACAAGCAATGCATCTCAATAAGCGGGTAGACCTTTCAGCAAACCGATTATTTAATTCAATAATAACTTGATCATGCACCACATTAAAGATCTTATTTTTGAAGTGATGGTAGTAGGTTACCTGCTGCCCTCCACGACCCCTTGAACGGCCTCGAACAGTTACTTTATCCTCCATATTTGGGATAATGATGTGACGGATCCCACAAAACTCCTTTACCTCCTCAAATAGCTCATCCCAGCCATGTTGCCTTACATCATTGATTTTCTCCAATGTGATCCCAATCAACGCAACAGCCCGAACAATATTCTGATCTTTTCTTTGCAAGCATTGTGATAAATCATTTGTTATGCCCAATAATCTGATCATAAGATGCATTATAAACACAAACTCAAATTTTTCCATTTGTAACAGCAAGCCTAAAGCTGTTGTTCTCTTATCTCCAACACCATCTTCAACAATATTTTCTAATACCTCTAAGATTGACTCCCACATATGGAAAAGACGACATAAGGTTTTGTGATGTGAACCCCATCTTGTATCCCCTGCCTTGCAAGGCTAGTTTCTTGATTTTTCCCTCGTCCACTAAAAATTTGACCACTTTCCAATTGATTTACAATGCTATCATGGTGGCTTTGGGCCAACTGATCTATTTTCTTACAAGAAACATTGACAGTGTTGACAATCAACGAGGTGATGTTAAAGAAATCATATACTGAACCACAACACTGAGCAACTGAGACAACAACTAATTGCAATTGATGTGCAAAGCAATGTATATAAAAAGCATATGGATTCTCATCTAATATCCATCTTTGCAGCCCATGAAATTCTCCTCTCATATTAAATGCCCCGTCATATCCTTGCCCACGAACTCTAGACATAGACAAACCATGGCGAGCAAACATACAATCTAAAGTTTCCTTCAGAGATGATGAAGTTGTATCAACAACCATCTTCATACCAAGGAACCTCTCAATAACTTCCCCTAGTGCATTGACAAACCTAGAGTCACATGTTGCAACAAAAATCAGCATACAAGTATACACAAGAAATTGGCAATGAATTGTAAAAAAGAAATCAGCAACAAGAAAAAATACATACCTTAATACGACAGTCATTTGTTCCTTGATAGATGCATCCCGTGCCTCATCAACCAACACAGCAAAATACCTATCCCCAATTTCAGCAATAATTACTATGGAAGTCTGTTCTGCACAAGCTTTGCACAAGTCCTTTTGCACTTTATGAGAAGTCATTGTGTGGTTCTTACCAGCAGAATCAAGTAACCTTGCTGCATTTGCATCTTTTTCCTTATACCAATCTAGCATTTCAAAAAAAATCCCTTGTTGCTCAACTTAGATGACTCATCATGTCCACGAAAAGCATGTGCTTGCTAGAGAAGAAATCTTACAACTCCCAATATAATGATTAAACGACCTCTATATTCTTCTTCTCCCTTCTGACTCCCCCTAGAAATTGCATGTGATACACTTTGCCGCTGATTTTTGTAACATTCATAATCCTTTCTTGCCTTATTGTGAGCAATGGAATTACCATGAGCATCAAATAATTGTGGTCCATCTTTCCAATTAGTAAACCCATTTGTTGTGAAGGATTCAACACCATAATTATCGACTCTCCATGGTTTAAATAGATAACAATAGAAGCAAAAAGCAGCATCCTTAGAAACACTATATTCCAACCAAGGATGATTTGTGAACAACTTATCATGAAAACTCCTATTGTGACCATATATTTTTCTTTTGGGATATGCATGACCTTTTGGTTGGCATGGACCTAACAAGACATACTCCCTTTTTGCATCATCCCTAATGTCTGGATGCATTTCCTCAATGGGTTTCCTAAGCGCTGGATCTGCAACAATATCTTCAGGACCAAGCACATGATTAGAATCGCCCTCCTCCACAAAATTAGCATTTTTATTGCTAGTTTCTTCTGCAGTCAAACTAGTTTGGTCTAGTTCTACAGTTGGTTGGCTCAAATCTACATCTACTGCACTGACTCTTGTTCTGCACCTTGAGATGGCGCTGGAGGATGTTTGATGCTTCCTTGTTCTTGCTCTGGATCTGGCGGTGGAGGAGATGGAGGATGGATGGTTTGCTGTTCTTGTTCAGCAACTTGAGAGAAATATGATGCAATAGTCCTTGTCCTCTTCATCTAATTGGAATCAAAAGTTCAAAATTAGCAGTTGAAATCAAGAGAAGAGAAGAACTGAACTACTGAAGAATTGAAGGAATACCTTCAATTCACAGCTTCACAACTGCCTTCACATAGGGACAGAGGGGCTCTGGCAGGCGGCAGCCAAGGGGCGAGGGGCGAGGCTCGACCAGTCGCCGGTCGGCCCTGCTTGCTTGCGAGGGCGACGGTGGGTCGGCGGCCGCCGAGCGCCGTGCCGGCAAGCGTTGGCCACGCCGCTACGGGGTGGAGCAGGAGGCGCCGAGGCAGGAGGCAGGACGCGGGAGGTAGGAGCAGAGGTAGAGTCACACGACGCGCGTGATGGCGTGGCCGCAGGTGACCGAGCGACTCCTTGCTCCCGTGGTCTTGGTCTGCCCTAGTATCCTCCTTAGTGGGCTTCTTTGTTGGGCCAAAACTGAAGAGTTGCTCCTAAAATTTCTGGGCCACGACTAGGGCCATGGCCCTACTGGCCCCAGGCGTAGGCCCGGCCCTAGTCATCAGCAGCCTCACCTGGAGGCGTGGGATGAGTATATATACTCACCCCACACAAACTAGCCGTCAGAAGTTGAAAACTAGCCGTTATGACCTGTACTGCCGCACCTACACGCGGCACTGCTGCGTAAATTCACGACACTTCCGCAGCCGTAAAAACAACATAGGTCATCTCACAGAAAACGCCATAACTTTTTACTCCAAACTCTGTTTTCAGTGATCTTGGACTTTCTGGAAATCTTGTTTTGAGGGCTATCCAACCCAGCAGAGAATAAGCCCCAAGATCAACAAGTGCAAGTGTTGTGCTAATGTGTTTCTCTCATGTTCGCACTTGGGTTCGCTTAGTTTAAGCACTTGGGTTCGCTTAGTTTAAGCACTTAAGACTCGTCTATTATTCGTATTGCATCCCCCCTGATAGTACGACATACCTATACTCAAGATCAAGAGAATATAGCCATTTTAACCACTTGAGTCTTCAGTGTCTTCATATGCCATTTATTCTCAATATCACTTCATAAGGGGTTGCAATCATCTTTATCTCTTTTCTTTGAGCAAATACACCTTGAGCATGTGACTTAAACCATTTCAACACATATGAGTTCAATTCATTGCTTCAAGTCACTTCCACTAATGATTTGATCATCAACACAATATGACTCCTCATAGCTCGATTAGTACATCGACTCAATGCAAGTAGTCTCTTCACCTTAGCCATGGTACCTCGGTCCTCAAGCCATTGCTTGCCCTTCACCTCCGCTTAGTCCCTCGAGCCATACTCAAGTCACATGGGTGAGGCGTCGCGAGCGCGATCGCAAGGAGCGAGGGGTGAGGCATTGCCGGCGCGACCTCGAGCGCCTGAGCCGTTGTTGGGTGGGTGGGATGAGCGGACGAGGGAGAGGGCCGAGGGACCGAGGATTCGAGGGTTATATACCTAGGGTTGTTAATGGGCTACTAGTGGGCTGAATTGATTCGGGGCCAGACGGAGATCCATGGGTAAAATTAAGAATCCGCCCCAAACCCGCTACATTTCGGGTATTCAAACCCGAAAACCCATGGATGAAAATCAGACCCCAAAACCGAAATCCACGGATATCCGCCCCGAACCCGACCCACTGCCATCTTTGGAGCACTGCAACAGACGTACTTAGAAGCTACGCAGAGCATTCCCTGGACAGAGCGAAAAAGAAGGCCGGTCTCATGGGACACGTGGCTCAACGCAACAGGCATAAATATGTGAGAGGCTACTGTGGGCGTGGAAGTGACTGTGCTTACGGAATTTTACCAATCATGTATATTTGATTCAATTTAGCACAGATGTTGATGCAAACTAATATATAAATTTATGTTGTAACATTATTACATTTGAACTTCAACATGTATTCTGATAGACGGCAGAGCAAGCACCGAGCAGCGTTCGATTTTTCCCATGTTCACTTGAACTTATCAGCCAGCCATGAAAGAGTGTTTTTCTCTCACAAAATCAGCTACGTAAATCATTGATCAGGCGTCCGATTTGTAGGGGGGAAAATGCACGAGGAGTCGTGGGACAGGTGCCAGACCTCCGTTCGTCAAGAGTAGCAGTTGGCCTTATCCTTCCAGCGATATGGTATTAGATTATATGGAATGGAGGGATTAGCCGGAGGATCATATCCAAACTGAAAATCCACACGGCGGCGGGAGCGTACGTTAATTGATAGCGCTAGGTGATCATCGACAGCTTGGGCTTAAAACCAATACGAATTGCTCCTAGCGCTAGACCAGGGCAAGGGATGTATTTGTAATATATCATCCCCACAAGATGAAATAGAATAATGCTATCCTACGGTACGGCCGTGGACTCACCAAAACAACAATACCAACTTTTGATTAAGGGATCAGTGCCGGCAAAGCTACTGCTACGCGTCGTCATACTATTACGTCCGACGCGGGGATGAAAAAATCGGACGCGGGACCCACGCATATTCTTCTCCACTCGTCCTCTTCGCTACGGAGTCCATAGCGCCTCGCTGTCACGGTTCGATTGGGTACCTTACCTTCTCTAAGGCACGGCGTAACATATCTATCCATATCTACCGTCCAATGTGGGTTGAGGAAGGCTGCGGGCAAGCAAGCCATCAAGAAAGGCTAGCACGTTTTTCGCAACGCACGAAGGTTGCAGGCGCAGGACTGTCTTCGAGTTGACGGAGACGCCCTGCTCAGTGGCTGGCTGCACCTGCACGGCGCCGTCGGCAACAACGCGGAGGCGGTTCGACGTTGCTGGCGGGCTCAACTATACGTGCAGTGCACAGGAGGTCCAGCTTCAGCTTCAGCTTCGAGCCACGTCGTTGGCAGATTACCTCAAACACACCCTCGAGCGCACGAGCTCCTCCATTCGTCCATTCAGCTTCAGCTAGTTCGTTGCTTGTATCAGCGTGAGGCATAGGCAACAAGTCCATTAGAGATGCTACTCCATTCCGTTTTTGGTTGTTTACAATGATTTTGCGCTCGAGATGCTACTCCTCTTGCTAGCTCCGTATGAATAATAAAATTATGCGATATCGTTCACCACCAATTCAAAAGGCAGGTACAATGTTTTAAGCTTCTGTTTATTTAGCATTTCAAGCAAACTATTAGTTGGTTCCCCGCCCCGCATAATATATGCATATCAAACTATCGAACAAGCGCATCTCTCCGCTTCTCCAAAATCCAAGCAGCAAGCAGGCTTTGATCTGCCTTCCAAATCAGTAGAGCTGCTTCCTCTCCTATCGAACAAGCGCCAGCGGCAGCTTCCTGTGTCTTTTTCCAATTGATGATCGACGTATTTGAGTCTTACACCAACAAAGACAGCCGTGTCCGGTCCGGGCCAGTGTCTTCCTCAGAACATAAGTCTATACCTAATAATAAAGAGACAAAATTTCTCTCTTAACTATTTTTGGGTCCGTCCTTTTTTTTTTTTGTCCGTCGGTCTCTAGACCTCCCTCTTCTATCCCGACTTATATGACACGCGCTCCTACAGAGTTTGAATATATCTCGGCTAGCAGGTATCGATACATAGTCCGACTGCAATTTATATTGGATCCTGTCCAAACTCATGCCTAAAAAATTTTGTCCGCATGGTCGCTAAAGAGTTTTGCAGCTTTTGCTATGTCCCCATCCAATAAGCCCACCCGGTCAGTTTGTTTTATCCGAGTCCTAACCCATCCTGTTTACAATCGTGGAGTCCCGAGTCCTAACCTATCCCATTAACACCATGTCCGGAATCACCGCAAGGGAAAACTGGAATAGATAAGCACAAAGATGTGAATCTGGTGTGTGGCGGCCCCACGCGGAAACCCTCTTCTTTTCCATGTTCGTTAACCATCCGTTCGGTGTTGGTGCAAATTAATAAACGCCCGTTCTCCCCTCCAACGTTTCCGTCCTTTTCCACGTTTCTTTTCTCGCGTGTATGTTTTTTCCGTCTAAAGTTGATTTTTTTTGTTTTCTTCTTTTCTGTATCCCATTTTTCTTATAAACTTTTAAAAATAAATAATAAATATATCATTATGGGTATTTAAAATATTATAACAAACTTTCCATGATGCATAAATATTTCACCACTAAATTATGGATGTAATTTTGCTTACCGAAATAAAATTTATTATTATTAGAACCTGGATCAGCTGATGGTTCAACTAATTAAACCGTAGGCTCAAATCTTGAGCAGTTTGTCATCCAACCTAATTAAAAGAAATGTATCTCCAAACTATACGTATATATCAGTACAATTTTTGATAAAACAATGAGAGCTGACATGTAAAAATTGAGAGAGGTCTCATTAATGGATAGACCAATCCTCATGATGGTAACTAACTCTTTGTTGACATTTATTTTTACGGGTCCTCAAAAGGAATCTAAGAACTCAATATCTAACTCACCAACACATGGACATTATGAAAATTGAAGCTACGATAAATTTATGAGTACAAATTTTTTGAAGCTTACAATGGGAGAAAAAATGTCAAGGTTGTATTTTAATTGATATAGATGTCATAGTCATCATAAAAAAACTATAGATGCAAATTTTATAGAAAGGGAAAACCAAATATATATGTAATATTCATTTTTCATTAGCGTTTAATAGTATATCTTTCTCCCGTTGCAACGCACGGGCATGTTTGCTAGTAATATTGCATAAACTAGCAAACATTTATATTTTATAGCTTTTGTAATCTGTATGTCACCAAGATACACAACCACTTTAGAAAACAATAAATTATGCTGCTGGCGACTTCAACCAATAACACTAATTGAACAGCATCTTTTTCTTGATTCACAAATACTAACGCAAGTCTAAATAAATGTAGCACACTAACAAAGACAGATGACCCCGTTCGGCTGGCTGAAACTAGCTGGTTCTATAAGAGAGAAACACTGTTTGGCTGGTTTGATAAACAGTGAAATGTGAGGGGAAGCAGCCGGCTGGTCTGGAACTTCCAGACCAGCGAACCGTAAAGCAAACGAATATTTATTTGTTTCTCTGACATTCTGGAGCAAAGACATCCACTGCAACAGAGCCGTCAAGCCTAGAAGCAAGGAACAAAACGAATGTCAACAACAGGCCAACATATCAGCAAAACCAATTTGCTCAAAAATGGAAGAAAAATGCTTTTAAGTTAGAACAAAATAAATGTACTTTTTGACATTGAACGGTTAAACAAATTCAATGTATTTCGCAGCAGTTAATTTTATCCCTAGTAAGAAAATGAAAACAGCACCCTGGTAAAGATATGTCAACTATTATCCTACAACTGCATGCTAAGGAAAAGGACAACACCACATGAGATTTACTGAAAATGTTTACCAGACTTAACTTTATTTTTTTTATCCAATACACAATGCAGACAAAATATTTTTTATATACATCAACTTTGTTGGGTAACCTACTAAATCTTAATTCGGATATATAGGCTCTTTTGTTTTCATCGTAATTGTAATCATAATGCACTACAAAAGCGTACAATAGTTTTTTTTTAATTTCTTCTTGTAACCTGCGTATCTTTGTATTAAGACAAAAGGAGAGTACAACCGAACCCAATACAAAGGCAACCGCATCACCGTAGTAGCTTAGGGTCAGCAACAGTAGAAGTCAAAATTATTTGCAATCATGATAACGAAAACACACCAATGCGGATGATAGTTTTTAACGAATTAATCATTGCTATGTACAACGTTGTGAAGTGCACAAGAATTATACATCTGGCAGATACCAAAGCTAAATACAGAACAATATATCTAAATTCCCAAGAAAATAAACTATACACATAATGCTAGATAAGGGTGGGCACAAAACCCGATACCCAAACACCGAACCCGAAAAACCCGAGCCCGAACCCGAAGTACCCGACACCCGAAAAAACACGAATATATTTCGGGTGTAAGTCTGAGAACCCAAAATTATTTTAGGTAATTCGGGTTTAAGACCCCGGTACCCGAATAGTCCAAAAAAAATAACTTTTTAGCCCAGCATCAACTTTCAGCCCAGCCCACAGGCCAAACCCCCACAGCCCACGTCAGTAAATAACCCTAACTATTTAACCAGTCAGCTAGCAGCTAGCAAATCCCTCACGTCCACCCCCAACCTGCAGCCGCAAACTCGCTCGGCCTCTCCGCCCTCTCGTACAGATCTTGCGAGGCAATGAGGCACCAGTCACAAGTCTGATCTCCCTCCCCTTCATCGCGCCCCTCTGTTCCTCTCCGCCCCTCTCTCAAACTTCTTCCCTGTCTCAATCTCCGGCTACCTGTTCAGCTCAGCAAGAATGAAGAATGCATTGCATGCTTTAATTGCTCCAATCAAAACCATCATCCATGTGAATCAGAGGAAGGGGATGGGAGCTAATCATGGCAAGAGTCCACAGATGAGTCAGGTGGCTACAGGTCGCTCTTCTCCACCAGCACGAGCCGTGGCAACGACAATGTCGCCGTGCCCCTATCGCTGCTGGCTGCGAGGTATATGTATTGTATTTCTGTAGGTCACAGCCGGGACAGTTCAGGGTTACCCGAACCTGATTTTTCGGGTACCCGAAGTTTCGAGTTTCCTTTCCTCTGAGCGAATCTCGTGTTCCAGTTTTCAAAACCCAACCCGAAATTTTTAGGTTACCCGAACGCCCACCCCTGCTGCATATTATCAGCATGACATCAACCCATATTAACACTGAAATATAATAAAAGGGCAGGAGGGCCAAGCTTCTAAAACACTGATTTAGCCAACTGATGCTCAAAAACATCACAACATTACAATTCATTCAAACCAAACAACATCTAACTACTTTAGTCACTAAAGTTAACTAAATTTGTACAGAGCACCGAACCAAATAGCACAACCGTGTGATGCGTGAATAATAACAAGCAAGAAGATTATATGAGAAAAAGAAGTGACATGAACACTTACCCCATAGCGCAGTTCTTGTTTCACCAACCAGACAGGCTCTGTTTCAGCACAAAACATGAGTCCTTTATTCCTACAAGCAGAGACAAGGATTCAAGTTAGCTTGGATTTAATGAAAGATTTCTCCCCAGCAGTATCATTTAGTAGCATGTATCAAATAATATGAGAATCACGTCAACTCCTCGAAATAATCTGTGGAAGCTAAACATTAAAGGTAGGCAGTTGAGTGCTCTGACTTACCAATACTTCAGACGGCAACAAGTAAAGATATGATGGATGAGTGTATGGGGGCTGGGTGGTGGTATTTGGAAAATGTTTCCATCACTGGCAGGAATCCAGATGCCAGTACCTAGGTCATATTGCTCAAAATGAGATGAATCTTCAGAATCATGATTGACCGGCAAACTATGCAAGCAGATGACAGAGTTAGGTGACATGGACAGAAGGTTCTTACTCCCCTTGTTAGGTGAGAATGAGACACAGAGACAACGTTCACCAACGAACAAGGTGTGGTTACCGATGCTCGTAACGGGCTCAAACTTTCCATTGACAAGGTCAGCAAGTCTGTAGATTACCAGCTTTGAACGAGAAGCATCATTGTAGGCAACTAGCAAGAGCTCTGAGCAACACTCTACAAAGTTGAGGATGTAGAGAAATTTTTCCATTGGGAATTCAGCAATCTCCACTGGCAACGGCAGATTAGACAGTTCCTCAGCAGTGTCTTGGATTGGTGGATTAATCTGGTGGATGTATAACTTATGTACACTCAGTACAATCTGCATCACGTAGAATTTGCCTTGGAAAGACACGGGTCTAAGCAAAGGTTGGATCTTCCAGGCAAATAGAGTCCACCGCTGATCTCCAGTGGTGGCATAGGCTACACGGTGCAGAAGGTCAAAAGCCAGCATAACAGTGATGGTTCCAGTGGAACTGACGGTAACAGAGGCGCGGACACTCATGAGTCCTGTGCGCTTGCTTTGCTCATTGTAGTGGTGGGTGAATCCAATCTGTGGCAGGAGGGACGCAAGTGGTGGGAGCTCGGCGACATCGCCAGTGAAGGGGTTGAGGAGGCGAATGGCGGTGTCGTGGTCGCGGTGCAGGAGTAGCAGGCCGTCGATGGAATCAAGGATGACATGGTCATCCAGGAGAGGGAGGTGGGCGCGGACGAAGGCGCCGGTGGAGAGGTTGAAGAAGCGAACGAAGCCGCCGAGGTCAGGATGGCCAGGATACAAGCCGTGACCCTCCGGCAGCATCATCCATTGGCGCGGGTGGAAACGCGGGTCGAGGACGCCACGCCTGCGAGGGCGGACGGTGCTTGCTCTCCAGTGGGAGCAGACAGCGCGGAAACGGACGTAGTCCGGCAAGTCGCCGGCCAGCACCCGCCACCCGATCAGCTCCACCAGATCCTTGTCCAACGACGCCCAATCCACGGACATCTTGCCGGCGTCGCTGTACGTCGTCAGGCGGCGGAGCTTACTGTACGGAATCATGGGCGAAGCTTGCAGCAAAATATGGATCTTCAATCGGTAGCAGCAGATCGATCCGATTCACGAAATCCCGCCCTGGAAATTATAGTGTCAGAATATATTGGAGATAAGAAAGGATTCGGATCCAAACGAAAGAAATATCGTAAAAGACTTACGAGACAAAGGCGGAATCCAAGGTCAGTTGTAGAATCAAATCAGAATTAGCGTGTTTGGTTGGAGGCGCAACTAACCACACCACCAGTGAATCAGCTGCAATCAGCGCGTAACTCAAATCAGAGAGAGAGAGAGAGAGAGAGAGAGAGAGAGAGAGAGAGAGAGAGAGAGAGAGAGAGATTCATCCCGATGCAAATCGTGCGACTTGGCGGCGGTGAGGTTGCAGGTCGGCGAGGCTGCAGAGAGATTGCTCCAGAAGGCCGGCGGCTGGGAGATGGATCGGATCGGTTAAAAGAGTGGAAATCGAATCACAAAAGGAATATGAATACCTCTAGAGGGGAGGAGAGCCGCTCAAGCGCCGCGTCTCCGCGATCTGCACGGCATCAGGGTGCCAGCGCCGCCGCCCCTCCCCTGCTCGCACAATGTCAAGAGAGACCCTAAGGCAGCGTTTGGTTGACAGTCAAAGTGGCCGGGACGGTCCTGGCTCGCTCTGATCCGTGGGATGGGATGGCTCTATTTTCTATTTGGTTAAGGAGGAATGGAACGAACCTGTTTTCTGTTTGGATCAGAGACAACAAAAGTAGGATTAGCGACTGATAGGTGGGACCCAATTGTCAGTTTTTTTTAATTTTTTCTTCTTTTCTCTTTCCTCTCCTTATCTCCTCGATCCCAACCGCCCACCTCGTCTCCTCCGCTGGCGCCTGGCTTCCCCAGCATCCAGCGAGCTCGCCCCGCGCCTCCTTCCCTCGAGCTCGCCCCGTGCCTCCTTCCTCCAAGCTCGCCCCGTGCCCACGAGGTGCCTCCTTCCTCCGAGCTCGCCCCACGCCCACGAGGCGCCGGCGCTCGGTGGCCGGCGAGGCGGCGTGCTTGCGCTCGCCCACGAGGAGGCCCGCGAGGCGGCGGTTCTCGCCCGCGCGGCGGCCCGGGAGGCAACGTGCTCGCCCCGCTGGGTTCCTCCATCTTCGAGCTCCCGCACGCCCGTCCTTCTTCCTCCCATCCTCTCCCGCGCAGCGGCGCATCTCGACGGCTCACCGGTGCGGCGGGGCCCGAGGCGGAGCCCGCATGCACGGCGGAGGTTGCCGGGGCCGGGGCCGAAGGTCATTGGGTCGGGGCGGAGCCTGCGTGCTCGCCGGCGGCCGGGTCGGGGCGGAGCCCACGCTTCTTCCTCGACTCCGGTGAGTCCCTGCTTCTTCCTTCTTCCTCAACTGCGGCAAGCCCCCGCTCCTCATCTCGTTCTTCTCACGCACGTGTGCGGGCCATGCAGCACTCGTCCCACGAGACCGTCCCCGTCCGCTCTTTTTTGAGGGGCGAACCGCGCCCGGATCTTCAGCGAATATTCGCTCGTGGGACGTCCTCGTTCCCGCTTGACTCGGATCCAAACAACCCTCGTCCCGGGGCCGTCCCGTCCCATACCTCCTTGTCCTAGCATCCAAACACTACCTAAAGGAAGGCTGTGCCCCTGGGCTGGTTGAACCAAGGGCCCAGGGAAGCCCATTATTCTTCTTTTTATTTTCTTGCTTCCATTATTGAATTATTAAATTCTTATGGAGAAACTATTATAAATCAATTATCTTATATTTGACAAGTTTATATATAGGAATAATATTAATATTTAAAACAATATGGTATACATATGAAAAATATATTTCGTAATAAATCTGATAATACTAGCTTGATGTCATAAATTTTGATACTCTACTTTATAAACTTATTCAAACCTAAAATAGGTTGCATTGTAAAAATATATATAATTGTATTTTTTTTACAAAGGATTTATAAAAAAATTGATCCTAATATTAATAGATAGTAAATGTGTGCCTTACATCGGGAGGAAAATTTTTTACACGTCCATTGGTTAATACTAGGTAGTGTGCCCGCGCGTTGCTACGGGATAACTGAACTTTTATACTAAAAGCACACGGATCGCACAATAAGATGATAAAATTAAATACCGACATTAATGTGATATTTAATTCAAAAAAGCAAAGTTTGTGAAATTAAAGTCACGAAGAACCCGACGTCGTAGGCTCACCAACTCTACTGTAAATGAAACAAAAACACGGTAAATGAAAAATATCTTGGTGCCACTTAGCGCGTACACTGAAAAACATGTCAAAATGGTGCTGCTGACCAACATCTGTCATATATATGATCCATTCTGCCTCCTGAACGTTGAGCCGATACCTCCATAAAACCATGGACAAAAAATATTAAAATCCACATATCCATTGAAGAAGAAAAGTAGATGCATCAACTACACAGATTATGACATGCAGGGAGTCACTAACTCATAGTTCTACAGGTTGAGTGATTTAACAAACCAACAATACACCACCGTGTTTAAGACATTTAACATTTTTCAGAATCTGAACTGCAAGATCCAAGAAAAGTTACTTCCATCACAACTTGAGAAAACAGTAAGAGATACCTTTCTAGTAAGCACCAGGTGGGTGAGCTGGCCCAGTGCTATAACACTACCAAACTTTTGGCTGTCTTCATTAGTTTTCTAATTTTATAAATGCTAAAACTGCATCTGCAATATATCTTTGCACCATGAATTTTAAAGAGATCATAGACCTTCGAGTGGCCTTAAAACTCGGCATCAGCTACCCCTATGATCAGAGAAGCGAATGAGATCATTTTACAACGCAAAATTCATAGGAAGGAAAGTCTGATGGGGGCTCACCGTGCTTCCCCAGCGGTCGTGCGCGTCGATGCTAGTCTTCTAGTTGAGCAGCCACTCTGACAATGTCGCGGTGGCCCTCACAGGCAGCAATGTGCAGTGCAGTTCCGCCGTCAAGGTTGATGCTGTAAGAGCAATTCCCTAGACGTCACACTACAGGTAAATAGCATAGAAATCTGTAGCACAAAAACTCATCTTCAACCTCAGAGTACAGGAAAATTTCAAAATTTGGCATCTGAGTGATTATGGTTTGGAAATTTACACTCAAACTGTACCTCGCCTCATAGCAAAATGAACATCACTGTCTCTCTTTTCAAGCTTATCCATGAGCTAATGCCAAAACCTCTACTACATACAGAACATTTTAATTGCTAAAACATCTATCATTTGCATCAGACCATCCACCACAATGAAATTCTCACAAAATTACCATGCGTCTTACAGAAGTGCCTGGCTGTGTATATTCTGCTGACTGGAACAATAAGTCAGCAACAAATAGGAATCGTTTTACAATAGAAATGCCACATAACATTTTTAACTTGTTTTTTAAATTCTTTCTTAAAATTATAGTAACAAGATAGTCTGGTCAAAAGTGGTCAAAAGATGAAAAGAATGTGACCTAAAGTCTGTTAGATTTGTGACTTCTTCTATGAGCTATCTGATTAATTATAGCTGTAGTAACTAATATTTGACACATCAAGTAAAGAGTTTCCTTGACTGACAATTAGGGAAGAGAGTTTATCATACCCGAATATATAGCGTAAAACTTTTGACTTTCCCTCAATTCTTGCAATCACTTTGATGATTACACAGAAGACTATAGCCGCAAATGCAAAGAGATAGTCCAGAGAACTCTACACGGACAGACAAAGTGAGGATTAGCCTGTCAGTTGAAAGATAAGCAAACAGGTAGAATATTTCAAGCACCAGTAGATTGTTACAGAAGTAATACCTGGAGGATCATAACAGCTGAAATAATTAAGATAGCCCACTCAACAAAATAAGCCACACCCTCGCCAACAGATTCATCTTCCGCCAGGACAAGTTTACGGACACCCCAGTAACCAAACCAGGCTCCAGCTAAGATGACACATACGAGAACGAATATTCCAAGCTGCAATGACACATTTTTTACATTAATATAATGATATATCATAAGAGGAATGATAGAAATAGAAACACATACCACTGAATGTTGAAACACTAACAATAACCCCATGGAAAATATAATGGCACAGTACGAATATGAATGGAAAATAACACAGAAAATCTGACAACTTTATAAATCATTTGATGTTATCAAGTCAATTTGCTTTCATAGTACAAGTAGTGTAGATTATTCCCCAACAGAGCTCAAGAAAATAAGCACACTCACATACGTGACGAGAAAATTAGTATTATTCAGTATATTGCATAGATATCTATAAAGAAGACAAAAAAGTGGTGAAGTCATGTGGCAAACTGGCAATTCAAAAGTTAGTAGTCATAATACATGTATACACTTGTAATTGGATCAGATCTCTGAACACTAGTAGCCAAATGCTAGATTTAACACAGCGTAAAGGCAAGAGAAAAGGATAAGGAGCACAAGGGCTAGGAACATTCAGAACAAAGCAGATAAAATCACACAGAACCGCAGGCGCAGATCCAAAGTCTGAAGGGTATTTGGGCGTGCACATGTACGACTGATAATCTTTGAAAGGGATCAAAGTTATAAGCATAATACTTGTAAAGGGATACAGATATCTTAGTTCTCTGAAATCACTGGAAATCAAAGACTACAGAATCACTGGAATACAAATGACTCCAGGGTTTGGGTGCTCAGTATCGCACAACACAAAGGGAAGAGAAGGGTGGGCATACCTGTGATGAAGGGCCCGGCGTAGACCTGAGCACCTTGCGTGCGGCGGCGGCACCTTCTCCTTTACAGCGAATGACGGGCGCAGATCGGGGATGAGCGAGGTGGCGGTACGAAAATAAGCGGTTCACACCCGCGTCACGTACCCACCCTGATGTCTGCCGTAGGATATCGTCATGAGATTCGTGCGTCGTAATTTGGTTATCGTTCCGGTAACTCGGTAAGGCCATTAGCAACAATACTGGCCACGTATGATGCTGATCTGGACTCAGAACAGCCCGCATTATTCATTGCGGTGGTTGGGTTCTTCCCGCTGTAACTTTCACTCTGCTAGGCTTTCTATCTTGTATTGAAAATACAAGCGCGTTTCATTTCTAATTCAGGCTGAGTTTGGTTCCCAAAAACTTTCCCAAAAAGTGCTACAGTAGTCATTGTATCGAATCTTGCGATATGTGCGTGTAGCATTAAATGTAGACGAAAAAAACTAATTGCACAGTTTGGTTGAAAATCGCGAGACGAACATTTTGAGCCTAATTAGTCCATGATTGAACATTAATTACCAAATAAAAACGAAAGTGCTATAGTAGCCAGATTCTCAAATTTCACGAACTAAACACAGCCTCACAGTAATTCTTTCTTGATCGACCGATAACTTATGTTTAGACCCCTTTTCTCTTGAGCCTTGTTCTCGATCTTTTTATTCGATCTCAGATCCATTTTTGAAGCTCCACTCGACTGCTGCTCTGTGCTCTAGTGGTAGTCTATGTCGCCGGCTCAGTGTGATCCTAGGGGAAGTCGTTCAGCATCTCGCCCGGCGGAGGCGGCGCCCCTCAAGGTTTCGGTGAGTTCCCCCCTAGTATGCATCCCGCACCTGGATCCCAAATCATGTCCTTCAGTTTTGCCTGATCTGTTTTCCTTCTTCCTATCCTCAAAAGCAGCCTGCTCCGCGTCGATTACATCCCGGCATGCCGTCGGCGGGCGCATGGCTGCTTCGATGCAGGTTAGTCGCGCCCCATATATCCCCTAGTCGACTGACTGGATCACTGGTGCTTTGATTATTTCCGGAAGAGGGTAGTTCTTCTTGTATCAGTGTTTTTTTCCCCTAATATCATTCATCCTGCCCCAGGACGGTAGATCTAATCCGCCGCCATCTGCTGAGGTTCCAGTAGGAAATTCGCCTATTCAATTCAGCAGTGTTGAGTCGAGCTCAGTTTCATCACGCTGCTCAGTGAGGCTTCTGCATGAAACTATTTCAAATTTTGGGCCAGAAAAGGTTCAGTTGGTTCGTTCAATCGGTTTCGACGGATTGCTCCATATGCCTCTCTTGAAGCAGATCAATCTTCGTTTTGCCACATGGATTGCTCCCACTCACATTCCAACGATGTCATCAATTTTCTAATGCGTCGCTACGTTAACTTGGAAGCAGGTCGCTGATGATCGATTCAAGTGGACTGTTTGCAGGCTCCTTTTGGACAGGCCACAGAACCCGGTGTGCTGGGAGTCATTCGCTCTCAAGCGTCGTCAGTGAGCTGGAGGGTGGTGCATTGGTGCTTTTGGCGTTCTTCCAAGGCGACTGTACGGTACCTTTTATTTTGCGCACAAGCCCTCTACGTCGCCAAGTGTCTTCTAATATGTGTGCGTGGCGACAGGTAGACAATTCGGGAAATGTGCGGCTTTAATCGGTTGCCGTTTCGGAAAACCTTGTTGATGGCCGCATCCGTGTGAATGCTAGCTATGGAACCTATTTTATGTCTAGACATGTTTCCATCGCGCCTCCCGCGCCAGTTTCTTTCGGCTTTGTTGCACTCCTTTAGTTTTAGTGATGCATTTGCGTCTCCTCGTCCATTGTTTGCAAATGTATGCCCATGTTCCTGATCGAGCACTTTATCTCCAGCTCAGCCCTACATGCCGTCCTGTTTCCGTTCCTTGTTTAATCGTCGCGTATCTTTTTTTTTTTCTCTATCATCCTTATCTTCCTTCATGAATACTACACGTGGGCACCCGTCACTAGCTTCCGTCTGCTCGACGCTGGCGGCGGTGGACCAGCCCATCATCACTACACATCACCAACGTCCTCCTCCATCTCCATCACGTGCAGTGCACTCGGCGCCGGCTCCCTCAGCGCTTCCGTCTCCTCGACGCCGGCGGCGGTGGACCAGCCCGTCATCACTACATCACCAACGTCCTCCTGCGTCTCCATCCCGTGCACTCGGTGCTAGCGCCAGGCATGGCCGGGATCGGTCGGTTGGTACCTTTTCCTCTCTCTCAATTTGGGGGGTCTTTATCTTTGGGGTTTCGATCTGATCCGTTTTGCAGCCCAGCCGGATGTGTTGTTGGGTTGATGGAATTCGATGGATAGGGTTTCGTTCTTTTTGAGGAAGAGTCAATCTCTTATTCTGGTGGCTTCAAATAGATTTACTTGCTGCTATTATTTTTTTTCTTATTTGTTAGTTCCTTTTCTCTGATTGTGCTTGATCTGTGTTTGGCTGCAGACAACGCTGGTACAAACAAAGAGTAGTCCAGTGACATCCCTCAACACCAAGCGCCTGCGTGTGCGTCGAGGTCGCCGTGATCTGGTCGCCGGACTCAGGCGAGTTCATCAGAGAAGATCTAGGGGATGAGACACACTCAAGCCATAAATTATAAACTGGAACATATCTGCAAATTATGGTTCTTGTGAGGCACCCTGGGTACCATAAGTAAAAAAATATCTTCCATTTGTTAACAGGGTTATTTTGGTATAAAAGTATATACTAAAAAGTTTATACAAAAGTTGGATTATCATCTTGTCTCGTGATAGTTTTAGAAAGTGTATTATGATGTATGTTTTCATCAATTACAAGATTTTTCTTGTCATGCAGCATAGGCCAATGCCGGTACCATTAGATGTGTGGCGTGTCTATGTGAGCAAGGCCCATGTTTCATGACAAATGTGTTTGTAAGGGGTTCAGCAATGAGACAAGATGCTGTGAAGAAGGCTGATATTAGTTGATAATGAATCGGTGAATTCAGTAGACTAAAGATTGCATGTTTCTGGAAAAAATGATGGCTGATTTGCTGGCTGCAGAGAACAAGCTAAATGATACATGCTCTATATTAAAAACGAACATGTCTTCTTGTCTATGATTTTGTTAAAGTAAAAATAATATGTTTAAATATATGGCTTAGAATGAATGTAGACCTATCACTACCGGAGACCGGCTCTTTGCCGAGTGCCAAGTGGATTGCCGAGTGTTTTTTTTCGGGCACTCGGCAAAGAGCTTCTTTGCCGAGTGCGGAAAAGAAAACACTCGGCAAAAAAAAAAAACACTTGGCAAAGAAGCTCTTTGCCGAATGTTTTTTTTTACACTCGGCAAAGAAGCTTCTTTGCCGTGTTTTTTTTTGACACTAGGCAAAGAAAATTTCAAAGCACATTTTAGAGTAGTAAATTAATTCAAATGAACAAGTTTTCAACTACAAAGTTGTATAACTCATCAAGATGTACAATGTTTGTTTTGGTCTTTTCTCCATATGACAAAGTAAAAATAAATTTGTTCATAAATCTAACATATCTCTCTTGTAGTTTATGAAACTACAAGAGAGATATATAAGATTTGTAAATAATGTTAGAACGACCATGTCGGATGAATAGATGATCAAACAACCAAAATAAACTTTGTAGATTTCGAAAAGTTATGAAACATTGTAGTTGGCAACTTTTTGATTTGAAATCATCTTGTCATGCAAAACTGCGTTTGAATTTCAAAAATTTAAAATTCGAACTTTTCAAACGACCTCGGATGGAAAAACAATCAAAATAAACTTTGTTGATCTCGAAAAGTTATGAAACATTGTAGTTGGCAACTTTTTGATTTGAAATCATCTTGTCATGCAAAACTGCGTTTAAATTTCAAAATTTTGAAATTCAAATTTTGTAAATGACCTTGGATGGAAAAACTTCCTAAACTAAAATTGTAGATCTCGAAAAGTTATGAAACTTTGTAGTTTACAATTTTTTTATTTGAATTCGTTTAGGGCCTAAAAAAAACAATTTACACTCGGTTTAGTATAACATGTGGGGAACCACAACGGAATCTAGACATAGGTGGCAGTGTGGTGCAGTGGTTAGAGGAGGGGACGCGCGAGAGAGAGGTCACCGGTTTGAATCCCGCCGGCCTCGTAGCCACGAATTTTACGTGAAAAATGCCGGAGATGGGTGGGCGCTGGCCGGTGGAGGCCTCCACCGATTAAAAAAAATCCATTTTTTCGGGTTTTAAATTCCCATTTTTTTCGGTTCCAATTTTGCCGAGTGTCGGCTTTGCCGAGTGCCCGACAAAAGATACTCGGCAAAGACGCCTTTGTCGGCCCATTTTTTGCCGAGTGCAAATTGGGCTTTGCCGAGTGCCCCTAGCACTCGACAAAATCACTGAGTCCGGTAGTGTATCTCCTTTATTTATTTCATGGGTTTATGTAGAGATTGTTGCTTTCTTCTATATTTTCTCCATCTTGCAGGTTTGTGTCTGTCAGAATAAGCTGGCTGGATGGTGATTTTGTGAAGCTTACTGAGTTACAGTTTTATATGTTGTGAATACTTCTAAAATATATATTTTTTTTTTGTCTTGAAATAGGGCCGCTGTTGTTGCTTGTGCTTTTTTTTTTGTTGCCTCTTATTTGGGTACAGCTGTAGTATCTGTTCGTACACACGTACGCCCACTCAACTCATGCACACTACACACACCACCCGTGTACAAACAAACCCACAACTACACTTAGATCTGAAGATCGCGTCCTTCTTGAGATCACCGAAATCCACTGATTCCATAGGCGACGGGTATGTCACGATCACATTGTGGCATCACGTGAGAGAGGCAGACACCTAGAAATTATTTTGCTTGCACGAGCAAGCGGTGCAGAACCGGGGTTCGAACCCCGGCCAGCCAGCTCCCACCACCGGAGCTCTGCCACTGCGCTACACGCGCGTCCGCGTTGCTTGTGCTTCTTGTGTTGACTATGGAAGCTCTTCTTCCTGAGGAAAATCTATGCGAAGCGCTTATGCAAGCATCTCCCTTGGATTGTGTGGATAGTGTGGAAAGTAAGTGTGCGGCACGCACGTGTCTATGGTATTGGCAGCATCTTTGTTTTCTCTTGTTAATTATGTGACACCATGGTTTTCTTAAAATATTACAGTATGTATTTGTTTTATAAAGCTTGTATGCAGTTAATAAGGAAAAACTAAATAAACTAATATCGAGAAAAGCTTGCAATGTGTAAGTCTGCCACTCAGTCGCTCCATACTCCACTCCATTTGATCCTTTAATCATTGGTTTCAATTATTGGAGGCGTGCTCTACTAACTTCTGCTTAGAGCCTGTCTCGTTGACATTTATTCATGAGGTAATATTGTAATTTCAAATATAGCTCATCAGTTTATTTGAAACCAGAGTCAATACTATAAGGACTTCTAATTCCTCCATAGTTGGCACACCCTTGATAACAGAAACAACAAATGAATTTGGATTCCATAATTTGATTAAGGGTCTTCGATCAATTCTCCCAAACAATTTGTCATGACTCTTTTTCATCTCGTGTTCCTTTGCAAAGATTTCTGCAAAATTTGTCCAAGGTATTGTTTGTCCTGGCAACCTGATTAAAGTAACTTACCATAATCCAAAACCTTAATTGACATATTCTTACCTGAGTCAAAATTTCAAGGTTAATATTGCCAATGATTTATTCTTTTCACCCTGTAGGAGCTAACTCTACCAATGCTTCCCTGACTCCCTATACCAGGCTGACCAGATAACCGTAGTTTGGTATGTCTCCTCTCATTGATTCCGTAACTTTCTCCATTGAAATTTTCTTACACGAGTCAAAATTTCAAGGTTAATATTGTCAATGATTTCTTCTTTTTTCACCCTATAGGAGCTAGCAATGGAATGCAATTTTCTTCCATTGTTTTTATTCTTCCTTTTTACTCAACCAGGCCAAACAATTGTATAAAAGCCTTTCATGGAATTATCATGACTGCCCAGTGTCAATGTAAACAATCAATTATCTTGTAAAATGATATCTTAAGGGATTTTATGATAGTTGAAATCATTCTGATCATGCCACAATTATGCACTATAATTGATTCACTATATTTTCCAAAATGATGCAAATCTAATCAATTTGTGTTATTCCTTGTTTGCTGACAAAATACCATGGTGGCAAAGATATTGGAAGGAAGATTGTTGATGTGAACATGGACCTAACCAAGAGCAAGCGCAAGAGTTAGGTGTACATGTGGGGAACGGAGCAATCAAGCATATGAATTGTGTTCTCAAAAAATTAATTGTTATACATCTATAAAGTTTTTTTTCCTAACCAAGACCAAGGGCAAGAATTAGGTGTACATGTGGGGAACGGTGTCAAGCATATGAGTTGTGTTCTCAAAAATTAATTGCTATGCATATATGATTTTTTTTTTACAAACATGTGCTACCGAAGGAATATTTTTTATATGATATAGTAATAGGCTTGTTAACCATTTAAATTATATACTGATCCATCTTGATATATATTTTTCAAAAACACGTACGTGTCGCACGTCCATGTTCACTAGTGTAACATAGACATCCTCTGCTCTATTCACTGTATGTATCTTACCTGTGCAAACTCAGATGTCCTCACTTGCGCTCGCCCGCAGGGGCGCGCCCTTCATACTAGTAGTATCCATCATTTGGTAAGACACGGCATGCCCTGGATGCGACTTGCAGAGTCTTGATCAGGTATACTGCAAAACGGAAAACTAGGAATACGTGGCTCTCCAAATCGAGTGGTGGGCCATACATGTCAGCGACGCGAAAAGGCAGATGAGGAGCACCGGTTCACGTTTGGCCGGTGGTTCTAGGGTTTGATACTCTTGGAGCTTGCTCCTAGCCGGCTAGGCGTCGTCCTTGTGCTTGCCAACTCGTGTGACAGCATTGGGAGGTTTGTAACCTCATTCAAAAGCTAAGAAATCACCTCTCACTTCAAGAGTTCACTCTCTTGATTTGAGAACGAGGGTAAGGCAAGCTTTTGTGGCAAGCTCAAGCCTTTTGTGGCTTCCTCAACAACGTGGACTTAGGCAAACCTTTGTGGTGAGCTGAACCACGGGATAAATCTTGTGTCTCGCGTGCTTCATCTTGTTCACTTGCTGGTTTACCTTATTGCTAGCTGTTGTTAGGGTTTAGTTGCTCGATTCACTCTCGTGTGGAGTTTCTGTGATATTCAGTCTTCGAACTAGATCTTATCTTTATATTGCAGGATTAAGCAGCTAGTGGGGTTAGGTTCATCTCTGTAAAATCTCAGCTGTGTTAGATTTATTTTCGTAGAGCGGCAGTGCCGCCCTGTAAGGCCGGCAGTGCCACCCTCTGTTCTAACAGAGTTTTGAGTTAAATTTTTACAGGCCTATTCATCCCCCCTCTAGGCCCCCCTTTATCTTCCTGTAGATCCTACAAGTGGTATTAGAGCGAGGTTGCTTCGTATACGCCTCACCGCGTGAAGTATGGAAGAAGGAGAAGGTTCGAAAACCGTTCGCGTTGCTGACGCGAGTGGTGTGCACGTCGAGGATGTCGGCAGTAGCAGCGAGTTGTCCATGTCGACAGCAAGTAATGCCACCATCAAAGAACCCAAGACCACCGATGCCGAAAGAAGAAAGGCAAGAAAAGAAAGAAAAGCCGCCAAGATCACAACAAGAGAAGCTAGAGAAAAGAAGAAGGAAGAGCAGCGGCTCAAAGACAAAAAGAAAAGAAAAGAAGCTAGAAGAATCACAAGAGAGGTAAGAGCTAAGAGAAGGACAGCAAGAGCTCAAGAGCAAGAGAAGAATGAGTATGATGCATCATCTAGTGAGCTCTCTAGTAGCTCGGACGATGGAGATGATGATGTGTCATACCATGCTTCAAAAGATAGCAAGAAGGTGAAGAGCAAGGACAAGAAGAAGGATAGCGATGACAAGGGCAGCAACAACAACAAGAACAAATATGCAGCCGTATCATTTAACTATTCTTATTTGTCTAATCATAACAAAAGGTCCTTTATCAATGTACCCGTGGGCAAGTTGCCTCATTTTGATGGGACAAACTTCGCCAAGTGGAAGCACTTGATGAGCGTCTATCTTGTAGGTCTTCACCCCGGTCATTGAGAGATTGTAGTGAATGGATTGCAGCCACCGGAAGATCCTGAAGCACCAACAAATGAGGAGCTAGCTGCTGCCCATCTCAATGGCCAAGCCACAAGTATTCTTCTTAGTGCCTTGGATGGAAATGAGTACAACCGAGTGATGAATGTCAATGTTGCAAAACAGATTTGGGACACTTTGCATCTAGCACATGAAGGTGTTGATAAAGTGAGGAAAGCAAAGATTGATTTGTTGATGGCTAAGCTCAATAGGTTCGTGATTGTTGATGGAGAGGGGCCACAAGAGATGTTTGATAGATTGATGACCTTGGTGGGCAAGATTAGAGGCTATGGATGTGAGGAGTTTGATGATCACAAAGTGGTGAAGGTCATGTTGGAAGCCTACTCACCAAGAAATGAGACCGTAGTTATCTTGATTAGAGATAAGAAGAAGTTTGAGCACTTCACACCAAATGATGTGCTTGCAAGATTGTTGACATTTGACATGCAAAGAGAAGAAGCCAATGAGAGGAGAAGACTTGGTGAGTTGCAAGCCAAGCTAGAAGGCATAAAAATCAAGGAAGTAGCTCTCAAGGCCAATAAATCAAGCAATCAAGGCACCTCCAATAAGGAAAGGGGCAGCAAGCAAGCATCAACAAGTCAACCCAAGGAAATCAAGTCAACTCTACAAAATGATGATCCAAGTTCATCCTTAAGTGAAGATAAAGATGATGGGGCTGATTACATGAAAATTGATGACATGGCTTTGTTCATGAAGAGCTATCACAAGGGGCTGAAAAAGAATGGGTATAAAATAGTGCAAAGAAGGTTCCTAAACAAGAAGAAGAGGACTTGCTACAATTGTGGCAGCACGGAGCACTTCATTGCTAAGTGTCCCTATGACAAGAAAGAAAACAAATACAAGAGGGACAACAATAAAGGCAAGCATGAACACAAAAAGAGATACAAGCAAATGGGAGAGGCACACATTGGGCATGAGTGGGACTCAACTAAGGAGTCAAGTGAAGAGGATATGAAGGTTGCAACCGTGGCCATTCAAAAGCCATCCTCTACACCAAGGTTCTTCAACAACATGTCCGGTGATGATGACCACCGCTCCACTCACGTTTGTCTTATGGCAAAGGGTGAGAAGGTAAAACGAAGAGCCAAATCTCCTCCACCTCCTAGTGACATCTCTAGTAGTGAACTTAGTGATTCTAGTGATGATGATACTAGTGATGTCGAGAAATATGCTAAATTGACTAAAAAGTTGGATCCTAAGACCAAGCTCTTCATCATAAATCTAATGGAGGAATTAGAAAGTGTCAAAGTCGAGCTAGCCGATAGAGATGAATATCTTGAGGAAACCAAAAAGATGTATATTGGCTGTAAGGAAGCTTTTGAGTTAGAGAGAAGTGAGGTGGACTCTTTGAACAAGGCCTTGGCCGAAGAGCAAAGAGAACATGCTCTCACAAAGAAGGCTAATATTGCACTCAATGACAAGTATTGTGTCTTAGTTGAAAAGCACAACAAACTTGAGAAGCAATATAATCTTCTATGCGAGAGCACCCCACTCCCCTCTAACACAAATGACACTTCTATTCCCTCCATTAGCCAAGGATGTGAAAAATGCTATAATCTTGACCTAAATGTTTATTCCACTAACCTTGCAAACTTGGAGGTTATGAAAAGGAGATTGCTAGGCTCAATGCTATGTTAGGAAAAAGGTGCATGGAGGACAAGAAACCTGCTGGTGGCAAAGTTGAAAAACCAAAGAGGCCACAATACAAAGGTGGAAGAAATTCACGCATCAAGGATGGGCTTGGGCACACTCATGGAGGTAAAACCAATGGGAGAAAGATAATCAATAGATATGAGTGTGTTCAGTTCGTGAGCAAAGAGTAGAAAGGTATAGATAGGTCTGCACAGATGGTGGCACAAGGCCAGCCCAGAGCAGCACCACAGCCTATGGACGGTAGTGCCGCTGTGAAGGACGGCAATGCCGCCCCCCACAGAAAAGGGAAGACCACCTCCTCCTCCTCTACTCATGTCAAGCCCAAGAAGAAGGTGTCTCATCCTGAGCAGGTTGTCCAGAAACCGAAGAAATCTATCTGGGTCACTCCAAATAGATATGCTTATCAACCAAAGGCAAAAGCACCTCAACAATGTTTGAATTCTAACTTTGTTTTGCAGCACAACAGCAAGGGGGAAGTGTTTGCCAAGTTTGTTGACAATGGTCGAAATGTTTATCATAATACTTTCATTTGGGTTCCTAAAATTCTTGTGACTAACATGCAAGGCCCCAAGAATATTTGGAGACCTAAAACTAGGAACTAAACTTGTGTTGCAGGCATACTCCTCTGGTGGGTCAAGTTGGGTGCTTGACAGCGGCTGTACAAATCATATGATCGGAGAAAGGAGTATGTTCTCATCATATTCCCCAACTACAAATTCAGATGAGAATATTATATTTCGTGACAATTCAAAAGGGGGCGTGATTGGACTTGGTAAAGTAGCTATTACACTTGATCATTCAATTACAAATGTCTTACATGTTGATTCCTTGAAGTACAATCTGTTGTCCATCTCTCAATTATATGAGATGGGCTACAATTGTCTCTTCATGGATAAGGGTGTGGAAGTCTCTAAGAGGGAGGATTCCTCTATTGTCTTTATGGGTCACCTCAAGAACAAGCTTTACCTAGTTGATTTCAGCAAAAGTAAAGCTAAGTTTAAGACCTGTTTAGTGGCAAAATCTAGCATGGGTTGGCTATGGCATCGCCGACTAGTTCATGTTGGGATGAGGAACTTGGCCAAACTCCTAAAAGACAACCACATTCTTGGACTAACCAACATTCAATTTGAGAAAGACAGGATTTGTAGTGCTTGCCAAGCCGGAAAGCAAGTAGGTGTACCTCACCCACCAAAGAGCATCATGACCACCACACAACTGTTAGAGTTGATTCACATGGATCTCTTTGGACCGGTCGCCTACCTAAGCATCGGGGGTAACAAATATGGTATAGTTATTGTTGATGATTATTTCCATTTCACTTGGGTGTTCTTTGTTTATGATAAGTCTTAGGTGCAAGAGAAAGTCAAGATATTTGTGAGAAGGGCACAAAGGGAGTTCGGTCTTCCTATCAAAAAGATAAAAAGTGACAATAGAACCGAATTCAAGAACACTCTAGTTGAAGAGTTTCTTGATGATGAGGGCATCAAGCATGAGTTTTCAACTCCTTACACCCCTCAACAAAATGGTGTACTAGAGAGGAAGAACTATACACTTCTTGATATGGCAAGGACAATGCTAGATGAATATGAGACATCAGACCTCTTTTGGAGTGATGCCGTCAACACCGCTTGCCATGCCATCAACCGTCTCTACTTACACAAGAAACTCAAGAAGACTTCCTATGAGCTTCTAACCGGTAACAAACCAAAGGTGTCATACTTTAGAGTGTTTGGGTGCAAGTGTTTTATACTTAACAAAAGACCCAAAACCTCTAAATTTGCACCTAAAATTGATGAAGGCATTCTTCTTGGTTATGGATCAAATGAGCATGCCTATCGTGCCTTCAACAAAACCATGGGTAGAGTTGAAGTCATGGTAGATGTGACATTTGATGAATCTAATGGCTCTCAAGTGGAGCAAGTTGATTCAAGTGTTGTAGGAAAGGAGGATCCACCATGTGAGGCAATCAAGCAAATGGCTATAGGCGGCATTAGGCGACAAGAAGATCGAGCCACTGATGATGAGGATCCCCAGGATGTTGCTGCACAAGTTTCCGCTGACGTACTCTATCGACAAGGGCAACACTCACCTGCTGAACATTAGCAGGGCGGCAGTTGAAAGCTCTAGTTTGGTTTTGGTGAATTGATGAAACCCTAAGTGCTAACCTAGTTTATCAAGTGATCATGAGATAGGTAGCACACTTCAAGTAGAGAAGCTAATGAAGATCATAACATGACAATGGTGATGCCATGGCAATGATCAAGGGCTTAAACTTGAAAAGAAGAAAGAGAAAAATAAAAAGCTCAAGGCAAAGGTATAACTTGTAGGAGCTATTTTGTTTTGGTGATCAAGACACTTAGAGAGTGTGATCACATTTAGGTTTGATAGCCGTACTATTAAGAGGGGTGAAACTCATATCGGAATACGGTTATCAAAGTGCCACTAGATGCTCTAACTCATTGCATATGCATTTAGGATCTAGTGGAGTGCTAACACCCTTGAAAACAATTGTGAAAATATGCTAACACATGTGCACAAGGTGATACACTTGGTAGTTAGCACATTTGAGCAAGGGTGAAGAAGACAGAGGAGATGCCAGCGTCGATCAAGTGACCGGACGCTGGATCTGAATGCACCGGACGCTAACTGCCTGCGTCCGGTCAGGCTGACTTGGCGGTACAGTGGCTAGGGTACTCCACTGGACGCTGGGCTATGTCCGGTCGAGGTGGACTGGACACGTCCGGTCGAGGAAAAACAGATTTGGACCCTTACCATACTCGACCGGACGCTGAAGCTCCAGCGTCCGGTCAATTTTGCCGGAGCGTTCGGTTAGCTTCGTAGCCGTTGAAATCTAACGAACAACGTTTGAAGCTAATGACACGTGGCGTCCATCAGTGGACCGAACACTGAGTCCAGGGTCCGGTCAGTATAACCGGAGCGTTCGGTCAGAGCGCAGTATGCCCAGTGAAGGGGTACAACGGCTCTATTTCACGGGGGCTTCTATTTAAGCCCCATGGCCGGCTGTAGCTCACAATCTTTGGCATTTTCATTGATATAGCAACCTTGTGAGCTTAGCCAAAGCTCTCCCACTCATCTCCATCATTGATTCATCATCATAGTGAGATTGGGAGTGATCCAAGTGCATTGCTTGAGTGATTGCATCTAGAGGCACTTGGTGTTCGTGTTTCACTGCGGATTTCGCTTGTTACTCTTGGTGGTTGCCACCACCTAGATAGCTTGGAGCAGCGAGGATCATCGAGCGGAGGGTGGTGATTGTCTCTGGCTCTGATCGTGGTGATTATGAGGGGTTCTTGACCTTTCCCCGGTGAAGAGCCAAAAGGTACTCTAGTAGATTTCTCGTGGCTTGTGTGATCCTCATCTTGTGTTGGTTGTGCGGCACCCTATTGAGGGTTTGGCGTGTGAAGCCAATTAGCGCGTGAACCTCCAAGTGAGTAAATCGCCACAACGAGGAGTAGCTTGCTGGCAAGCAAGTGAACCTCGGTAAAAATCATTGTGTTCATCTTTTGATTCCGAGGTGATTGGTCTTCATTGTTATTCATCCTTGTGATTGATTGGTTCACTCCTCAACGCGGCGGTATAACTATCTTGATCACTCTCTTTACTTTACCGCAAACTAGTTGACAAGCTCTTTAGTGTAGCTAATTGTGAGAGCTTGCTTGCTTGGTTGGTGTGGCTCTTTAGTTAGCTTTTGAGAGCACACTAACATAGGGTAGTGTCATAGCTCTTGTGTGAATCGACACTATCTAAACTAGAATTGTGATAGGTGGCTTGCATTTTAAGTAGGCTAGCGCAACATTTGCTTCGCATCATAATTGTCTAACCATTTTGTTAAGTGTTGTTGTAGAAATTTTATTAGGCTATTCACCCCCCTCTAGCCATTAGGACCTTTCAGTAGTGCCACTCCTGAGGGCGGCAGTGTCGTCCCATCCACCTTAGCAGCAGCTCCTTCAACTCCTACTCCACCACTTCAAGGGCTCAACCTGGAGCCTATCTTTGAACAAGAAGAAGCTAAAGCTCTAGAAGAAGAATAACGAGGTGTTGAGCATCCAAAGCTACGTCAAACTATACAACGGGATCACCCCATTGACAACATCCTTAGGAGCATTCGAAAGGGGGTAACAACTCGTTCACATTTAGCAAATTTTTGTCAATATTACTCGTTTGTTTCCTCTTTGGAACCTCTCAAGGTAGAACAAGCACTTGGAGATCCGGATTGGGTCATGGCCATGCAAGAAGAGCTTAACAACTTCGAGAGAAATCAAGTGTGGAACTTAGTGGAAAGGCCCAATACCAATGTCATTGGTACCAAGTGGGTCTTCCACAACAAGCAAGATGAAAATGGCGTGGTGACAAGAAACAAGGCAAGATTGGTGGCCCAAGGCTTCACTCAAGTAGAGGTCTTGGACTTTGAAGAAATATATGCACCGGTGGCAAGACTTGAAGCAATTCGAATGCTTCTAGCCTTTGCTGCCCATCATGACTTCAAGTTGTACCAAATGGATGTCAAGAGTGCATTCCTCAATGGCCCAATACAAGAGTTGGTGTATGTGGAGCAGCCACCAGGGTTTGAAGATCCCAAGTTCCCCAACCATATCTATAAACTCCAAAAGGCGCTCTATGGGCTTAAGCAAGCACCAAGAGCATGGTATAAATGCTTTAAGGAATTCTTGCTCAAACAAGGCTTTGAAATAGGCAAAGCTGATCCTACACTCTTTACTCACAAAGTTGGAAATGATATATTTGTGTGCCAAATATATGTCGATGACATAATATTTGGTAGTACTAATCATGTGTTTTGTGATGAGTTTAGTAGGATCATGACTAAGAGATTTGAGATGTCCATGATGGATGAGCTGAAGTTCTTCCTTTGATTTCAAATCAAGCAAATAAAGGAAGGGACGTTCATTAGCCAAACCAAGTATACCCATGATATGCTTAAAAAGTTTGACATGGTGAATGCCAAGCCTATCAAAACTCGTATGCCAACCAATGGACATCTTGATCTAAATGAAGAAGGGAAAGCCGTGAACATCAAGGTATATCGCTCCATGATCGGCTCTCTACTTTACTTATGTGCATCTAGGCCGGACATAATGCTTAGTGTGTGCATGTGTGCTAGATTTCAAGCCAACCC
Organism: Miscanthus floridulus; assembly: GCF_019320115.1. NCBI lineage: Eukaryota > Viridiplantae > Streptophyta > Magnoliopsida > Poales > Poaceae > Miscanthus > Miscanthus floridulus. The sequence goes on from NC_089595.1 coordinate 29,472,332, forward strand.
GAAAGAGTGTCATTTAGTGGCTGTTAAAAGAATCTTGAGATGTTTAGTACACACTCCTAACCTTGGCTTGTGGTATCCCAAGGGCTTTAAGTTTAATCTACTTGGCTATTCGGATTCTGATTATGCCGGTTGCAAGGTAGATAGAAAAAGCACTTCGGGGACATGTCAATTCCTTGGACGGTCCCTAGTGTCTTAGAGTTCAAAGAAGCAAAATTGTGTAGCCCTTTCCACCGCCGAGGCCGAGTATGTTGTAGCCGGTGCATGTTGTGCTCAACTACTTTGGATGAGGCAAACCCTTCATGATTTCGGATGTCAATTCACCAAAATCCCACTCTTGTGTGACAATGAAAGTGCCATAAAGCTAGCAAACAATCCCGTAAGCCACTCAAGAACCAAACATATAGACATCCGACATCACTTCTTGAGAAACCACGAAACCAAAGGAGATATCGAAATCCGTCATGTGAGCACCGAAAAACAACTAGCCGTTATCTTCACTAAGCCTCTCGATGAGTCAAGGTTTTGTGCTTTGCATAGTGAGCTAAATATACTTGATTCTCGTAACATGGTTTGAAATATGGCACACCTCTGTTTGACAACCTAGCGACATAGGAAAATGATTTAAAAAGATATTACATTGTGTTTCAAAACCATTTCAAAAGGCCAACTAAGTGTCATGACCATTGTCTGTATTGTTGATTGCTTACTGGTCATGATATTTAGATAATATATATCCATATCTGAGGTAAAGAAGGTCATAGAGTTTTAGTGTAATCCCTACAAAATTGGCAGGGCGGTAGTGCCGCTCTTAATGGCTGGTAGTGCCGCCCTCTAAAAACTAGGCCGTTTTCTGCCAATTTTGGCTAGGTCGCGGGGCCTGTTTTTTTCTGTCTATTTCTTTCTCTGGCCCCCGACTCAAATCTTCCCTTCTCTCCTAGCCGATGCCGACGCTCGTGCTCCTCTCTTCTTCTCTCCCAAGCACGCGCCGTCGCCGTTCCTTGCGGACTGCCACCCCGGCAGTGCCGCCCCTACAGCCGGCCGAGTCTCCTCATCGCTGGTCCCTGCAGGAAGCTCTTGGCCGAGCCCTTTCTCCTCTTCTCCCTCCACTCCATCGGTTTGGAAGCAAGGTGAAACCCTAACCCCATTCGATCTATGCAATGTGAAGCTTTTAGTCATGGATTTCTGTTTCTAGGGGGAGTATGAAGGATTTAGAAAGGTTTTTGATGGTTGAATCGAATTGATTTTGAATTTCACCGGTTGGATGATTTTGGGGAGAGCGGCAATGCCGCCCATGGGACCATTAATGGCACCCCTAGCAGATTCTAACTGCTATACTCAATCTCATAAAATCGATGAAGTTCAGAATAGATTGGATTCATTTATCAAAAATTGTTTCTAAAGTTTTTCATACTCATTCTTTCAAATCCATGGCTAGGGTTTCATATATTTTTCGTTTAGACTATGATTATGAAATTGTGATGATGGATATACACTGTTGGAAGTAGGATTTAGCTAGAACGAGAAAGGTGAAAATGAACTGGTGAAGCAACTGAGGGCGGCAGTGCCGACCTACCATGCTGATTCCAAATCCAGCAATGCTTCCTGTGTCATTTTCAAATTTCTTTTTCTTGTTAAAACTTGCTTGCACCTGTTTCTAACTCATCATCTTTTACAGTTTCTTATCAAAGTCTCATTTAATTGCATAGATGGACCGAGGAAAAAGGAAGGTGATGACAACTAAGCAAAAGGTCAAGAGAGGCAGGGGACATGCAACCTATATTCCCAGAGATAGAGATCTTGATGAAGACCTTGCCGAAGAAGAAAGAATTCAGAAGATGGGGATGACCATTCGTGTGTGGCCTGACTCTCCTTTGCACATTTCAAAGTTTGATAGCAGCTACATGAGAGATAACACTGATGTGTTCAACCTCATTCCTCCCCAAAACAGTGACAATCATAAGGATATTGATTATTCTATGAGTTGGAAGAAGACAGGTGAAGCTAGAGAGATTGATCCCTACTCCTCTGATAGATCCAATGGCATTGATTATAGATTTTGGAATGCTTTCCAATCTGATTTTTATGCCACAGCCATCTTATCCAAGTCAAAAGGCAAGATTAGCAAGATGCGGTATATTGATTTTGGTGACTTGGAGAGCAGAGATGATCATCAGTTTGCTACAGCCATCAAGACCTGTGACCACTTTGAGATGACAGATATCATGAGTTTCAGGTATGATTGGAACAGAGAGATTCTTGCACAGTTCCATGCTACTTACTATTGGAACATGGAAGTGGATGAGCTTCATTGGATGACTGATGGGCGACATTATTGCATCGAGTTTGTTACCTTCTATCATATTCTTGGTTTTGGACACATCTACAGGGGATATGAGAGGATTCACAATGAGCGTCGTCTTGAGACAATGGAAGTAAGCTTCATGTGGGAGGATCAAAATCTTGCAGTTCCTGATTGGTCAAGAACCAAACTCAAGAGCTTTTATTACATCATGAACAATCTTTTTAGGATCACTCTTAACCCCAAAGACAATGCAACAGATTTGAATAGCTATATCACTAATGTGTTGTCTAGGTTTCCCAACAGTGAGAAGTTTAATGTTTCAAGATTTATTTGGGTTGAGCTAGCATATGCCATGGATGATGGGAGGAGATCATTGCCCTATGCACCTTACCTCATGTTTATGATTGAGAGAGTGACTAGCATGCGGTTCCCTAAGGATTGTGAGCACACTATTTACAAGATCAAAAAGACCCATGGTGGCTTAGGGGGACTTGGCTTAGCTACTCAGCACACTAGTTCTGGAGGACTCGGAGATAGTGGGGCAGCAGGTGTTCACTCTTCTAGAGCTGAACACAAAGATATTCCTGAGCCATCCAGGGCTAGGGAACAAAAGAAAAAGTCTAAGTGGGAGAAAATAAGTGCTTGGATGAAGGCAATCTTTACTCATTGTGCATATGCTTCACAGACTGCTTATGAGGATAGAATGGAGAATAGGGAAGCAGTGAGGCATGCTAGGGAGATAGCAGGGCTGCCACCACTTCCACTAGTGCAGCCACCACCACAGTTTCCTAACTTGCCTTGCCTCTCTTCTTCTGATGATGAGCAGGATCAGCCACATGAGCATCATTATGAACAGCCAAATGATCAGCAGTATGGGCACTCTTATGAGCCATTTAGTTAGTACTATGGGTACCCACAGGGGCAGCATTTTGAGGAGCCCCCAAGGCAGGAGGACCTTGGTGCAGAGATTCACCCTACAGAGGCCGATCCACAGGTTCAGGCAGCCTTGTTTCACACATATTCCAGGAGACCATGTCCTTCGATGGATCAGCTAGGGCCTTCTACTTTAGCTGGGGCAGCACCTCCATGACATTCATCATGCTTCACTTCACACACCCACGTCACCGGACGTGCTCGCGTCGACTCCGACAGTGACGAGTGACTTTTCTTCTTTTTCTTCTTTTTTTGGTACTTGATGCCAAAGGAGGAGAAAATTAGAGGGGTCAACAGATTTTCAACGCCATGTGTTCTCTGTAGCTGCGCCTTATGTTCAGATCCGATGAGAGTAGTTGTTAGGTTGTGAGTTTGAGAGTCGCTCAAAACTCTATTTTATGAAATTATGCTACTTTGTGACTTAATTTGCTTCAGATATGGGCATGTATTCATGGTTACTGTTCTAGCTTGTCATACTTTGAGTTTAAATTATTTTATATTCATATGATCTATTGTAGAAATCTGATTGCTGCCTGACTGATATAGTCAGGCCGGCAGTGCCGCCCTCTAGGGCCGGCAGTGCCGCCCTGTGCTGTATCAGGCAGGGTCTTTGTATGCTTGAACTGATATAATCTGTCATATGCATCATATTTATTCCTGTGACACTTTGCTCAGCACCCCACAACAGGCGTGGATGTAGGGGGAGGTTCCCATAACACCTAAAATATGAATCATAGCATTTCATGCCAATTTGAGAATTCAAATCTCTATTCACATATTTAGGGGGAGGCTCATACACCCATGGTTCGAAAATTTCAGTTTAGATTTCATATTATTTGTAAGCTCTAATTGGGTTGTCATCAATTATAAAAAAGGGGGAGATTGTAAGTGCAATCAAGCCCTATTGTGGGTTTTGGTATTGATGACCACCAAATTAGAGGACTAATAAGATTTATTGAGATGACAGGCAGGGAATCGAAAAATAAGGATAATGTACAGGTTTAAAAGGTGGCTAGACCTAGCTCAAAGGAGGTTTAAATTCTTTTATGTTTTGAAATTGAGTTTAGGGAAAGCCGTACTATTAAGAGAGATTTTAGGACAGTTGGTCAACTGTTGAACCAGATGCTCAAATTCACAGATTTACATCCTCTTATCTAGTTAAAACAGCCAGCCAAATTTCATATCATCTTACCTATTTTAGCTAGGACGGCAGTGCCGCCCTTAACTGACCGTTGGGCTCGAGAGGTATTTATACCCTTCAGGCCCGGCCCACAACAGTCATCTTCTTCACTGAGTCATTCTGCTCGAAACTAGACAGAACCAAAGTTCACCTCTTTCCTCCATTGTTGCTCCTCCATCCCTCAAGCTAATCTTTGATTCCAACCATCAAAACTTGAGAGAAAAGGCAGCAAAACTCGATTGAAGAGAAGATCCACTGATTCCCAAAGTCTAAGAGCATTTGGTTCACGTTTGGCCAGCGGTTCTAGGGTTTGTTACTCTTGGAGCTTGCTCCTAGCCGGCTAGGCGTCGCCCTTGTGCTTGCCAACTCATGTGGCAGCCTTGGGAGGTTTGTAACCTCATTCAAAAGCTAAGAAATTACATCTCACTTCAAGAGTTCACTCTCTTAATTTGAGAACGAGGGTAAGGCAAGCCTTTGTGGCAAGCTCAAGCCTTTTGTGGCTTCCTCAACAATGTGGACTTAGGCAAACCTTTGTGGTGAGCTGAACTACGGGATAAATCTTATGTCTCGCGTGCTTCATCCTGTTCACTTGCTGGTTTACCTTATTGCTAGCTGTTGTTAGGGTTTAGTTGCTCGATTCACTCTCGTGTGAAGTTTCTGTGGTATTCAGTCTTCGAACTGGATCTTATCTTTATATTGCAGGATTAAGCAGCTAGTGGGGTCAGGTTCATCTCTGTAAAATCTCAGCTGTGTTAGATTTATTTTCGTAGAGCGGCAGTGCCGCCCTATAAGGCCGGCAGTGCCGCCCTCTGTTATAACAGAGTTTTGAGTTGAATTTTTACAGGCTTATTCACCCCCTCTAGTCCTCCTTTATCTTCCTGTAGATTCTACAGAACCATAAAAGGTGCGTGTGGGGTGGGTCGGTAGGGGGGACTCCGATGCCCATAAAGAGGGCGTAAGGTTGTGTTTGGTTCGAAGACAAGGTGAGAATGGGGTGGTCATATTCTTATTTTTTTGAATGGGGTCATTCCAATTTCGTGTTGTGCGGACAGAGTCGCCCGCCATTGCGCTAGAGGCCAAGGCTTGTCAGCCTACTTGCTCGCCACCATGCTGGAGGCCAAGGCTCGTCAGCCCACCAGCCATAGCGCTAGAGGTCGATGCCGGGGCTCGCCAGGTTGTCTGCCACCACGCCAGAAGTCCTTGTCGATGTTGGAATCTCACTTGCACTGCTGTGCTTCGCCCTCCCTCCCACCCCCCTCCCCCCAACATCTTCTCCCCCGCGCCCGACCTAGTCACCATGGAGGCGAGGGAGTAGAGCGAGGAAGAAACGGAAGGCACAACGTTAATGTGGGACAAGCTAGTCCGGCTCTTTTATTGGGACAGAGTCGTCCTAGATTCTCTAGAATATATCAGGTGGAGATGTCCATAATTCCAGCTGTTCTTGATCTAAACGCCATGAAAAAAGAGATCATCCTAGCTTATCTCTAGAAGGCTATACGATTTACGTGAAAAAATACTTTCACAAAGGTAAAAGAGAAAAGTACTATCTATCCTACATTTTCCAAATAAGACACCGTTCCATTGCCGAAGAAAAAAAGGAACATGGCGAAACCATATTTATTTCATCAATTTATCGGCTAACTTTAGAAAAAATATTATTAAATATTTTTAAAATTACACGTTCCCATAGTTTTTTTTTGAGAAAACATGTTCCCATAGTAGTAGGCTGGAGTTTTTTTTATCTAAACGGGCCACCCACGCTACAAGGTCCTCACCCCGCTGGTGCCTGCTTCTGGGCTGCAAATCTCTAGTCCGGCCCATGAGTGACCAGGCTTCAGGCCCATTAGACCAGCCGACCTAAAGGAAGAAGAAGAAGAAGAGAAGCAGGAGAGCACAAACGTCGCAAGGACGCGTCGAGGACCTACGGCCATGGTGAGGAGAAGGCTTCTCGCGCTCGCGTTCCGGCTCCATGGGAGGCCTCAGGCCACGCAGCCGTGGCGGCGACCCCCGCCCCAGTTCCTTTCCTCAGCGGCGTCCGGCCCCCTCGACCGCCTAAAGTCGCCGCCTTTCGCGTGGCCGGTCGCCCGGAACCCCGCCTCCTACCCATGGGATTGATTCGGAGGGGGAGATCTAACTATTTGCCACTCTTACGGTGACTGCCTCTCCGTTTGCCAACTTTATCGTGTCAATTACAAAATTGCCCGAGAAAACAGTAACCAGACTAATATTTTGCCATTTTTGCTGACGTGTCATGCCAGATCAGCGCGCCAGCGTGGAAGTTAATGCCTCCGTCTCCGCTGACCAATGGTGCCCACAACTGTTCATCAGCTCCCCCTCGTCCTGCTCCGCTTCTCCTCCTTGTCCTCCTCCTCGTCCTGCTCCGCTTCGCCACCGGCGCGGGCGCGAGCGCTGAACCGCCTCTCATGCTAGCCTCACATGCCATTGCCAACGTCGCACTGCTCGCACCGCCTCTCCACCTGCTGCTGCTCCTCCTGAGCCCTGACCGCGAGGGGAGGGCGCTGAGCTACCAAGGAAGCCAGCCGGAGTGGGTCGGTCAACACTTGCTGTGCTGTGCAGCCAAGGAAGCTAGCGGCCTAGGAGGAGGATCGAGGACGGACATGTTGGCGCCGCCGCTGGCCGTCTAGGAAGCTCGCTCGCCGCAGCGGCAATGGATGGCCGGAGGAGGGGCGGTGGTGGGTGCGGTGGGGTGGCTGCTGCTGCTGCTTCTCGCCTCGCTGTGCGCCCGCTCCCACGGGCTCAATGCCGACGGGGTGCTGCTCATGGCCTTCAAGAACGCGGTCACCGCGGACCCGCTGGGCACGCTGGCCGGCTGGACCTACAGCGACGCCGCGCCGTGCGCCTAGAACGGCGTCGTATGCAATGGCTTCCCGCAGCCCAACGCCGGACCGACGGCAGTCAACGTGACCTCCGCCTCCGCCGACGGCAACGGCAACTCCGCGCCCGTGCTCGCGCCGAACGCCGCCACCGCCGCGGGGGGCGGTGTCGTGGGTCATCAGCCTCGTGCTCCCCAACACGCAGCTCTCGGGGACGCTGCCGCCGGACCTCGGCCGCATCGAGCACCTGCTTCACCTCGACCTCTCCGGGAACAGCCTCAGCGGCGGCCTGCCGGCCACGCTGCTCAACGCCACCGAGCTCCGTGTGCTCTCGCTCGCGGGCAACGCCATCTTCGGCGAGCTCCCGGACACGGGGGCGACGGCCTACGCGCTCACGGGCCGCCTCCCCGCTGCGTTGTGCAGGCTACCCTGCCTCATCGTGCTGGGGCTCGCCAGCAACCGCTTCGCCGGCGAGCTCCCCATCGGGGGCCTCGGGACGTTGGAGCTCGTTGACCTCAGCGGCAACGGCTTCAACGGCTCCCTCCCGTCAGACTTCGGGGGGGGGGGGGGGCACGGCTCCGCCTGCTCAACGTTTTGTCGAACAAGCTCATTGCGGGCGGTGTCGATCGAGCTGGCCGCGCTCGTCCCAGCGAACGCGACGGTGGACCTGTCGCGGAACAACTTCACCAGCGCGATCCCACAGGACGGCCCGTTCGCCGCGCAGCCGGCGACGGCGTACGAGGGCAACCCGAACCTGTGCGGGCCGCCGCTGAAGCAGGCGTGCTCCATCCCATCGTCGCTCTCGAACCCTCCCAACGCCACCGACTCACCGCCGGCGTTCGCGGCCATCCCCAAGAACCCCGCTCGTGCCCCGCCGGGAGCCCCGAGGCAGCCGTGGCCATCCATTAGCAGGACGAGGGGGAGCTGACAAACAGTTGCGGGCGCCGTTGGTCAGCGGAGACGGAGGCGTTAACTTCCACGCTGGCGCGCTGATCTGGCATGACACGTCAACGAAAATGGTAAAATATTAGTCTGGTTCCTGTTTTGTCGGGCAATTTTGTAATTGGCATGGTAAAGTCGGCAAACGGAGAGACAGCCACCGTAAGAGTGGCACATAGTTAGATCTCCGCCACACGCTCAAATAGGGGTGTGTTTAGTTGCCAAAACTTTGGACATCCAAAAAAACGCACAAAACGTAGTGGTACTGTAGCATTTTATTTATATTTGGTAATAATTGTCCAACCGTTGACTAATTAGGCTCAAAACGTTCGTCTCCCAAAGTACAACCAAACTGTGTAATTAGTTATTTTTTATCTATATTTAATACTCCATACATGTGTTCAAAGATTTGATGTGACGTGATATGATAGAAAATCTTATACTGTGCAAAATTTAGAGATGCAAAGTTGGTGAACTAAACAATGGCGAGTTAGATCTCCGCCACACGCTCGATCGATTTCTTTAGTAGCTAGTGGCGTATGCCGGTTGCTCTCTCCTACTTTCCCCTTCGCCTAATCTCCTGCCAATCCACCAATCATCCTTGAATCTTTGTCAAGATTCCTTTCATCGATAGACTCCTGCTCCTTTCCAATCTGAATCTTCCACTGCTCTCGTTGATCTCTCCTTCTATCCACGCTCTAGGACGTATCCTACCAAATCCTCCCCCATCTCGTCTGTTTCCTGCTCTTTCGATCCACCTTCATCTGCTTCCGCAGGATCGACGAGGGATCCAGCTGCTTCGTGTACGAGGCATCGGATGGCTAGATCTGGGTGGCGATGCTTTGTGCTCTGCTCGCTCAACCCAGCTTGCAGACGACGACCAGGCTGGTGAGTAGCAGGCTCTATGCCGGTTCTTCCCCTTTCCCCTTCCTCATACCCCATCCCTGCCCTCCAATCCGCTTCCCCCACGCTCCTTGCTCCAAAATCCATACTTAGATCGACTGCTGCGTACCTGATCTACGGCTTCATCCGCTTTGTTTCTCCTGAGATCGACTCTTGCCCGACTCCCCAATCCGCATTCACCTAGCTTCGTTCCCTCCCTTCTATCATCAATAGTTTGCTGGTCCAGTGGAGTCTCTGATCCCTCCCTCCGCTAGATCTCAGTGCGTCACCTGGTTCGTCCCACCTTCGTCAGTCCCCTTCCTCCTCTCCACCTAATCCTCCATCGATTCGACATAAAAAAAAAACTCGGCTTCGCTCCTGATTGGTGGAGGCTTCCCCGGCTGGTTGGCTTGCACCGCTGCGTGATGTACTCCGACTCGGCTGGGAGGCTGGATCTTGGTGCTCCCGCGTCACTGCTAGGATTCCAGTTGGCCGCCACGACGACGAACGAGGCTTCGGCGCCAGCCTCAAGGGCGCCAGGGGAACCATGACGTTCCTGGCATGGAACTGCCGAGGCTCAGGCGGGAGTCTACGCAGTTCGAAGATGGTGCACCTTGCCCGCCTCCTTACATCTATTAGAGCGCAGGTATGCTTTATCTCAGAAACTAGAAATTCTTCAATCAAACGTTCTTCCATTGTAAATCGTTTTAATGCTTCTGATGCGTTGGTAGTCCCATCACAAGGCCAATCTGGTGGC